>NC_079298.1:20655406-20722906 GCF_023638135.1 Falco biarmicus
AGGGAAGGATGGAGACATTTAAAAAGGTCAGTAATAGACCAGGTTTTACACTTTAACTTCAATTACCCACACACCAGCAAGGCAGAACGTTTATCTAGCTTGGCATTGCCTCGCTGTACTCCCCCTTGGCATTGCCGTCATCTGTGAGAGCCCTTACCGAGCGTTCACAAGTGTGGCCAAGCACTGCTGGCAGCAGCCACACTGAGCACCCACCCGGCCGGCCGGACACAGAGCTTTTCCCCCCAAGTCCCCGGTGCAGCTCAGTGCAGGGCATCCCCCCGCAGACAGCGCCAGTGTTAAACCTTGCCTGCTAATTTAGAGCCAAGTCCCCCGACTGGTTCAGAAGCAATAGCCCCACAGGGGTGAGCAGATTTACCAGCTGTCCAGCTTCTCTTGCGATTGATCTCTGAATGTTTGATGTTTGATTTGCTTTTGCTCCCTTTCAGCTGTAAGGCCATTTGCATTTGTGCTGTCCTCTACCCATACTCTTCTCTCCTGGCAGTGGGCTGGGTCTTCTCTTTGCACTCCGCGGTCCTTTTCTGGTTTGCAGATCTGCAATAACCTCTACCTCCACCTTGTTATCATTTAAGCTAGGAATGGGGAAACTGTGGGACTACACTAGGAACCAGACTTAAAATAGCCTAAAAGGAAGAGTTTTGCAGTTTGATTATTTTTAGTAGATTTTTTTTTTTTTTTCCTATATTAGATTCACCTAAGGCTTTTGTTTGATGTTAGGCATTGTGTGAAATCCTTTACCCGGGTCACCTAGTATTGCCTATGTGGCTTTGCTGTGGCATGTTAATGCCTGTCAGCTGAGGGTCTGGCCTGTCTGGTCCCACTGTAGGTGTGCTGGGAGCAGCCCCAGTCAGGTCTGCTCTCCGTGCAGCAGGGTCTGGCCAGGGCTCCGTAACTGCACAAGGCTGTGTGATATCTAGTGCCTAGTGGAGATGTCCAAGAAGCCTGGAAACCAGGCAAGTCCAGGAAATCCAGAAACTGCGAGGTGATGCCAACCCCCAGAGAGGAGGGTGTACCTCTCCTGAAGAGCCTGTTGAGTTGTAACTGTGTGTTCATAAACATTTTCTCCTAAAAAGCTGGGTCTCTTTAGAGAAGTTCTAAACAATTGCTTTTCAGAATTGCTTACAATTGTAGAGCTTAGGTTAAAATCTGCATGTTTCTTACAAGTGACTGTGGTTAAGGTATCTTGATTAGCTGTTCACTGGAGATAAAATGGGTACAGCTGGATTAGATGTGGGGGGGAATCCCTGTGCTACATAACTCAGTGGGATTCCCAAAATCATGTTCTGCACAGTAGGAACACAGACCTCCTATGGGAAAAGGGGGTGGCAGAGAGAGGGACAGCATGGAGGGGCATTTGTCAGCTGATCTACTTCCAGCATAGGGAAGACCAGGGTCAGGTCTCCCACACCCCAGGCAGGGTGCCTGGATCCACAGGAGCCAACGTTAGGGTTAGTCACTGCTGGGCTGTCAGGTAGATGATAGCTTTGCTCATAATCTCCCTCAGATTTGCCTGGCTGACTCTCTTTTGGATTTCAGTAAGGTATCTCTTTGGTACCTTGCATGGGCTATCTAGTCTTCTGAATCCACTTGTAGCCTGGAGGGGACAAAAGGACCAGATAACTGTAAGATCCATGAGAAGTACTGCAAACAGTGTTGTGGTCTAAGAGTTTGCATAGCTCCACAAAGGCACTTTGGGTTTGGATGCTTCCACCCTTCATGGTGGCAGAGTTGCTCTGTTCCAGAAATGGCTCCAGCAGACATGCGGTGAAGGGCTGGGTGGCACCTTCAGCGGTGGCAACTGCAGAAACAACAGTAAGCAGCGGGGCTGCTGCCTGGTGCGCACACACAGCTTCTCAGAGCAGACTCCGTTCAGCTGTCTGTAGGCTATAAGGCAGCTCCCTCTAACTCCAAGGAAGGCAGGGCTGCACAGTTTTCCATGAAAAGGAGTTGCTATAGACAGGTCTTTCATGGTAGTATGAGACGCCCAGATTCCTAAGCATACCCGCAGATTCTGAAGTAATCCAAAATACGTGGCTGTTTCTAAAATAACATAAACCATCATGCACAGACTTGATGGCTTTCCGTCTCCAGATGGACATTACTTACATGGCCAGTCATTAAAGGTAAACCATATGGCCGTATCTCTTTTTTGTTGTGTGTTTCTCTCGTTATGCCAGTGTCTGGAATACATTTGGAGTACTTGACTAGAATAGGGGTGGTAGTTGGTCCTTTCCACCTTACGAGCATTTTACCAGCCAGCAAGCTCTAGCAGGCTGCAGAAGGGCAAATTCTGTACATTTCCTTGCACTGGGTCTCTTTTTGTAATTCCACTCTGCACTCTCCAGACAGTGCCATTAGAGCATGTAAAATTTAATTTCCATCTCATCAGTGTCAGAAGCTGATCAAAGATTGCCCACAAAAAATTATTGTGCTACTGGCTGCATCCAGAACATATGGGCATAGCATTAGTCACCATGGCCTCCACAGCTCCTCCAGCAATTATCGTCAAGGAGAAGAGGCATGTCGTATACTTTAAAGACAGACACACATTTCCCAATATGTCTCCTAATAGCAAACACCTCTAATTCTAGTACAGCAGGAGAAGTCAGAAATTGAGCCTTATTTAAATCTGTAATGTAAAGAGTTGACCTCATTGTCACCTAAACCGCAGTACTCAGGGCATGTGTGTTTTAAGCCGTTGTGTGTGCTTTGTCTGGGGGCAGCCCTCCAGTGCGAGCAAACACAGCTCCTGCCTAGGGCAGCGAGGCTGATAGGGTGGCAAGAAACAGCAGGGCTGGGATTTTTCCTCTTCTAATACCAGCTTCTTATTTCTGCCTTAACATACTGAGGAATGTCACATTCCTTACACTCCTCACACCAAGGGGTATTTTCTGTTGGCTAAACAACATAAAGTATGTCATTTTACTTAACCGTCTTTGTAATCTCAGATAATGAAGCCACCAGGCACATATTAAAATTAGCACTGCTCCGAGTAGACGTTTGGGTCCTGGGTAGACTTCTCCCCTGGCTTTGTTCTGCAACAGGAAAAATGCTGATTAAAGTGCAGAAATGCATTTTACTGGAAAAGGCTGGAGCCGTTACAATACACTGAAATCTCACCGTTTCCTGGGGGAAGCGCCTGCTGCCCGTCTCCTCAGGGCCCTGGGGGGATCTTGACCATCAGCAGTCGGTTTTCAGCTGTTCTCTCATCCTGGCTACTACAAGGGGTGAAACCCAGTGAGGGGATGTCGGTGGCTGCCCTGCATGGGGCATGGGCTGGGAAGGACCACTGGAGCCCTGGAAATGCAGTGAGCCACCAGCCAGGGGGGAGGAGGAGGCCTGAGGGTCCCGTCAGGCTCTGTGTTTGGTGTAAAAATTGTTAGCGTCAGAGGCTTGTTTTGTGCCTTTTCATCTTCTTCTGGGGCAACCGACCTTGGCATAAGGATGGCCCAAAGCAAAGTCCAAGTCAGTCCAAGTCACTTTTTGGAGACCTCAAGGATTTGTAGGGCACAGGGGCATCACCTCAGAGTAGCCACTGATCACCAAAAATAACACACAGAAGGATCTGCATATCTCTTCAGCTCTGTGAGGGCTGCAGAGACAGAACTAGAAAGCTTGCTGATTGACATACTGCTTGTTTAAAAAACATTTGTGAGTATAGTGCACACAGACATGCAGCCTTTCATACCTCCTTGTTTGTTTTCGTGTAGACATGCATCAAAAGGGATGCCTCCTCCAGCCATGTCTGGGGTACTAACCTTCCTCGGGAAGTTCACCTTGGCTGGATTTCTTTTCCTATGGACTCCCATTCATCCCATAGTCTATCATTTTGTTGCTGCTGATTATTAATAACCATATGTATAGTAGATAAATATATGGTTGTTTCTTGCCTCCCATGAGTGCAAAAAGGAGCAAATATATCGCTTCCACTCTGACTCCGACTCTGTTTACGTGATGATGAAGTTGAAAGTTTCCATCCATATGTTTTATACCCTCTGTGATACGGACTTGCTTTGAATTATGTTCTTTCTTTACTCCTTCAGGTGATCTTTCATTAGCTACTGTGGTCCCCTATCCCAACAGAAGAAACCAATACAGAAACCTTCTCCTTTGACATTTCCATCAGAAATATCCTTCCCTGTGTGTCTGCCCTTTGCTAACTTCCCACTTGTGTTTGGGTTTGCTGCAAAGAGTAAATAAGGAGCCATTCCCAGAAGCAACAGCTCTCTTTCCGAAAAGCCACTCTACAAGCTAAAGGTAGTTGTCAAGTCATGCTGGATCATAGTCTTTTTATGTAAAAATTAACTTTTGAAAAACTATTGCTGTGTTATGTTAAAAACGAGGTACTTGTCTGGGAAGTACTTAGGCAAAATATGTCCTTAGGAAACATATCTGCTTATTTTCTTTAAGAAAAAAGATTCTCTGTTATAGAAATTAATTGAACCATCTATCTTTCTGTGGTTTTTTTTTTTTCACTGGTGATTTTCAGACTTCCTAGGTCCTGCATGTCATTGTAACAGATTATATTGGTCACAAATGATATGTGCAGATACATTTCTTCAGCATTTTAAATATATCTTTTTCTGGAGAACTACAACAGAAATAGGAGTGTTAAAGTAAAAAGATACCCTTCCAGGTATTTCCAGGAAACTGTGCTTTAGCAAAGTGAGACCAAGAGTAGAGGATGTAACGAACTGGATGTCTTGCACTTTAATGCCAAATACACCTCCTCCAAAGGAGAGGTTTTCTTATTTCCATGCAATGGAGCATCTAAAGCCAGCAGGACAAAGTGAATCAGGTCATGAATGTACAGTTTGGAGCTTATCTTGTTTGAAGCAGTAATTGCGCTGCCCAACACTTGCTAAGAAGCTGCTGTTTGCAAGGCAAATATTTTGTATCAAGTCATTACTGGGTTTGTTACAAGCTGTGGACACATAATAAAAAATGACTACAGTAATATCTTGATGATAGTCCCTGCACTGATCAACTGCAAATGATCTGATTAACAGTCAGCTGCTGATTCCCAGTTTAATTAATCCTGATGGGCTATTGATGCGCTGCAACTGTTTGTCCTAATAATGAGTTTTGAAATTAGACCACGACAAGCCACTTAGACAGCTGCCAAGGAAAATAATCATTTAGGAAAGCGAGCAATGGAGACGACAGAGGAGGAATGGCTGCTATTTGACAGAAAATTCACATGGCTGTGTCACATGTGTTTTATTTTTACATTTGGAGCACATTAACTGTACCAGCAGTAAGTGGTGACTGCAAGACACATAACTAGCTTTACAATTAAGAATGCTACTTCTCATCAGTATGCAAAAGCTAAACATGAAACATGAAGTGTGTTAATAGCAGAATATATGTAGCTACAGACCATTGAACAATTTAGGTCAGTCCTTTGCAATGTTTAATTAGACTAATATATCTGTTTGCAATTAATAACAGATGTGACAAGCTAATGTGTCCATGTACTGACAAATTAACCTTTGCCCATCAGCTGCTCGGATCTGTGAGAAAAGTGCCATGTTTTGCCTCTGTTCAACTGAACCTAAATAAAATTGCAGGATAATTATAAACATAAATGTTAATAGAATGTGCTTTCCATGGGAAGCAGAAACCAAAGGTGAGTATCTCTCAGCCAGGTCATCATACTGTACTTTGCCACGTGACAAAACCTGCAAATTATATTTTTCCATTTCTCTCAGTGCAATTAGTGTTCGGTTTGACAGATGCTAGTTCGATAGTCCTCATCACCAATGGACCTGGGACATACCAGAGACCCTAAATTAATAGCCAGGGTAAGAATGCTTCCGTAGCCATTCAGTCTTTGGCTTTATTTGCTGTCTGCGAGCAAATGTGCCCTCAATTTGTGACAAGCCTTGCCACTGAAGTGACGTGGCAGACATGTCTGTCAGGACTTGGGCTGAGGCCATCAGCATATTCCAGATAAGTGATGGGAGCATCTCTCACCCCCTGGGCTGGTGGTCTGTTTGCATTTGCAATATAACCTCTCTCTCTCACTCTCTTTCACCACCCCACCCCCGCCCTTATATATATATAAAAAATATGTATTTATATTTTTAAAACATTGGCACCTTACATATATATTATATATACCTATCATGAGTATCTTTCCTTGCTCTCCATCAGGTTCTGTTCATAAAACCCTGTTGTTGATGGGATTTATTGAGACTCTGTGTGTGTGTACTCACACACATACACACTTAAATGTGTGTATACATATGTATACACGTTTATATGCATATACATGTGCATGTCATTTAAGTTATTTGCACATAATATTATAATATAAAATTTCAAATTCCGTGAAATGGTTGCTCTCCTCTATATTTGACCTGAACTACATCCTTTTTATATTTAAGATTTTGAAAGTGAGTGGCATATTTGGATGCTCCATGTCTGCACGCTTACCACTTTTACAAAATCAGTCTTTTGGGGCACGTTGATGTTGGCATGTTGGCATCCTCTAAGCGCTCTCTGCTAATGGCTGCCAAAGACTGGGTACTGACCTAGGCAGGCCCCCAGTACTGCCAGTCTTGAAAGTCTTGCTCTGCATTTTTGCACACTTGTTTATGTTGATTAGGAATATGTTAATAGGTGACGTCCCTGGAGGCTGGCTTTGTGCTGAGATGGTGTGAAACCTGTTGTGTGATTCAACATGGCATGTTCTCAGGGGCAACCCAGCCTGGGACTCGCTCCTACTGCTACCTGAGAGACAAGGGTCCCCAGCAGCAGTCAGTTTGGAGAAACTTGCGGTATGTACTCTCAATGGGCACTTTTCACTGATACCTAAAGTTTTAGTCCCAGGATCACCCCATCTTTGGATTATATTTATAGCATCACACCTGAGATTGAGTAGTATCAAATTATCAACAGCCTAGAACTAGCATCGGGATTTGAGGAAAACCCCATAAAAATGGGGCAACATTAAAACACAAAGGAACTGTCAATCACACGTGCTACTGCTCCCTTGGACACCTGCTTTGCGTTGCTTGAATATACGCATCAGGACTAGATGTATATTGACATCCCTTACCCAAATAAGTGTCAAGAGGTAAAGCATCATTATCTTTCAGCCATAAAACTACAGTATCTACCCGTTTTCACTCCTAAAGGTCAGACTTTCGCAGCCTGCATGTACTGCCCCTAAAATGAATGCCACATTGTCATCAGCATTCAGCACCACAGCTGCAGAATAAAGGGAGCCCAGCCAGCCACATAAGAAAGAGGAGATAAAAAGAAAGCAGAAAGCAAAAATAAAATGCCTTAAGTCTGTGCTGCAGACTTTTGCCCTCCCTCGCTACTTGATCATCCTCCTGGTGTTGGTTCTCTCCGCCAAGTGACTGGTGTGCGGTATGGGCTGCAGAGAGACCGGCAGCCACCCCAATAGATACACAGCACAGCCCTGGCTTGTGCAGGCGAGAGCAGCAGTCGTGCACCTCTTCCACCCAAAGGGTGAGCAAGCACTGCTCCCACAGCACAGGGGACTTGCCCTCCTTAGCCCTGACAAACATTAAGAGACATCCTTGCCCCCCTTTCACTTGCTGGAAATTTCACTGCATAGCAAAAGGTTTCTCTGCGAAAGCTGTCTTCTCCAAGGAGAGCGGAGACGGAGAGCAGCAGGAGCCATGAGGATGCTCCACGTTTGGTGGCACCTCTTCCTGCTCTGTGTTAGGCTGTACTGTTGATGGCATTTGTTGAGGGTGGACCTTGGGCAGGCTCCCACCCGCCGTGCTCATCAGTGTTAACAGCAACAAGTCGCAGGATGTTCCTACCTCTTAAGGCCAAATATTCTGTCCTATAGCCCATGTCTTAAAGCAGATTTTTTTGAAGTGAAATTACCACTGCACTTGCAGCTCTAAATGGGCATTTTTCAATTCTACCTTGGAATGATTGGTTTGGGGTTTTTTTCTTCTGATCTGGTAGGCATTTTCATCCTTCAAATTAAAAATAAATTAGAAAGGTATGTAATCTGAATCATCCAACAGCTGGGAAAAGAAGAGCACAGCCTATTTTGACATATAAAGAGTGCTGGAAGAAGTGAGCAATCCTACTCCTTCCCTCAAAGCCCTGGTGTGAGGACAGTAGAAGTGATGGTAGAAGGAGGAGACTCCGTGTGCTGAGAACCCCCGCAACAGAAAGTGCTGCTCAAAACAGTTTTGGTACAGACTGTATGTTTACAAAAGAGGTATGTCTCTGCCTAAGTACTGGCCGGAGTTTCAGGCTCTTCTCTTTTCTTTTAGACAGGAGTTTTGAGCTTTGCTCCATGTGTTTGGTGACAGGACGGTGCAGGGCACGTCAGGCATGCGTTAGAGCGGCGGAGGGGAAGAGTTCCACCAGAACATGATCTGCAGCAGGCCTGTGCCAGCTACGCTATGGACTCGTCTTGTCAGAAGGTTTGTTTTTAATAATTGTACAACCTCTCGTGTGTTTGAAGGAGGGAATAGATTTTGAGATTACTCCTGCCCCCTTTTTGCCCTGTGTATCCTTGGGAGCGTGGCAGAAAGGTAGCTGCTGGCACTCAGGGGAAAAAGGAAGTGTAATGGATTGGAAAAGCGTATACTTTACTTGGAAAAGTTCATCCACGTGTTTCTGAGTAGTTTTAAAAAAAAAAATATTCTATAAATGCTACATAACTTTTTCATGAATATGGCCTTTAGCTAGGCTGAACTTCCAAAAATAGGTTTGAACTACTACAGAACTGTATCCTGACAGCTCCCGGTGTAAGGAAGCCCGTGTGCTTCCAGGAAACCACTGTGACAGCTGTATAGCAGGAAATTAAGAACCAATGATTTCTAAATGATGTGTGAGACTTCCGAGTGGATTTATCCCTCTCATCGCAGTGCTGAAAAGATCCTCACCAACAAGTGAGCGGTTTACTGCCTTGCATGTGGCTGCTGAGCTGAGGGATGTACCTGTGCCTACTTACGTAGGAAGCCAACATAGAGCTTTACAAAGTTGAGCAGTTTAAAACCGAAGACAGTTCCTGGCCTCTGGGTTAGCACGTTCCTCCCGCAGCAAATCTCTGCAGAGGTGCCAAAGGTGGACGTTGCGTGCAGGGTCCCAGTGCAATGCCCAGTGCACATGCTAAGCCCTGAATACACACTTCTGAATCGTTTTTTTTATTTAGATAGCAAAGAAGTGGTGAATGGAAAGCTGATATTCAACATACGGGAAGGCATAAATGAAAGGGTGGAATTAACTCTTTGACAATCTGTTACTTAAAAATGTGAGGCTTTATAATGTTTCTTCTTGCATATCTCAACTTTCACATCTCACATTGCAAGAGTTATTTCATTTCTCAATAGAGCTACAATCAAAGGGTGCATGTATGAGGGGCCTAATAATTTTCAGAGGTTTTTATTTCAAGCCATTAAAGCTGAAATACATTGCTCCCTTTCCAAAGCTTTCAGAAAATAAGCAGATGAAAGCTCTGGGCTTTCTGTTGTTCTTGTTCTTCCACTTGTACAAATAACATATAATAACACCTGCATTCGAAAACTGAGGTTTCTTGCCCTTCATATCCCAAAACAGTATAAATTGATGTGGTTTAGATCAGCTATTAAAAATTCCTCTCTACCTTCGCCTCAATTTACAGCAAATCAATGTGGCTCTGGTAGACTGGTATTATGGATACATGGTATTACTGCATAACCTATCATCATATGAAATTAGATTCTCTATCAAAAACAAAAGTTTTACCAGGATAAAATTATGATTCTGTGAGCAGGTCTCCTGCTCTGGCATCAACATTGATGCAAAATTGATGAAACTTCCAAGTGAAATTGCATTGTTTGATCTTCACAGTCCTGGAATAACATAGCCTAAAGCTACAGTTTCTGTAAACTTACTTTGCACAAACGACTTAGCCGGTACTGATGTATTGACATAGTGTGCCCATGAATGACATTAGGGCTACTTAGAAAAGAGACAAAATAACAGCAAAAGAATGCAGCAATTGGTTCTGAAATTACCTTTTTCCAGTGAACCTCTCTGAAAAATTACCTTTTTCTGCTGAGTCTCACTCAAAAATTACCTTTTCCAACTGAAGCTCTCTCAAAGTGCCTTGATGTTAAGCAATATAGTTTTTAGTTGAAAATGTCACAAGGCCATGAAAAGAAATTGATAGAAAATTTCAGGGTTCCTTGTTGATATTTGAAGCAGCCTGTGGATTTTTGTTCTTTAACACAGATCTTCTCTGCTGTGCTACCACTTTGATTTCTGTATTGCCAAAAACAGCATGTTTCTAGGCTTAATGGCTTCACTGAGAGGAATGTGAAGGTGATTTAGTTATTGCTGTGGAGGTGATGTTACCAGTAGGAAATTGGTAAACAGATGTCTTCAGAGCCCTTTCCAATCACATAGAAGGGGATGGTTTGTTTTTAATCATGAAATGGAATAAATAATCTCTCTAAGTGTCTTCCTTTTTAAGGCATATATAAATACAATAGTTCTCTGATTATGTGAACTACTTGGGTGAAGGTGTTCAGGTATTTGTCTACACATGTGGCTGAGAGGGGATAGTGATCCAGAGCTCGTGGAAATCAATGGAAGGGCTCCCACAGCCTCAGCGGGCTTTAGCTTAGACCTGTAACTGGAAGTTAAGAGACCAGGTGACTGCCAGCAGGAATTTAGAGTGGAGGATTGTACAGACAGGGATCAGGTTTTTCTATACTTGATAAGACCGAAGCCTCAGGCTGTTCATGCAGGTGGATCTAACACCTGTACACTGCCTCGGTGAACTGTGGCAGGCAAAAGAGGCGGTGTATTAGCAAAACTTGGAGTCAAGAGACACCGAGATTAAAGGTATGGGCACCTGAATAAGATACCATGAGACAGCCAGGGGATAATTTTACAGTGCATTGTAATTGCACGTGTGCAAGTTGTTGCTGTGGTAAATGCAAGGTTAACTTTCTCTGAGGAGTAAGGTACTTTGCATTTACTGGGGGTAAGAGCACGGGTGCAGGCAGTTACTGCAGAAGAGCTGACTCTCAGCAAGTTCTCCTGCTTGCAACAAGTTTGTGAGCTCATGACATTGGGGATAATTCATCTCACTTGCAAACCAGGTACTTGGTCTAAAGTAGCAACTGAAGTTCCCTCAATAGTCAGTGGAGACAGAGGGGCCCCTCCGCGTTCCTCCCACCTGTCCTGGTGGGACTTTCACTCCTTCTGATCACAGGTCTTTAGGAAGTCCTGGGCACCCCAGCTGCCTGCATGCAGTCAAGATACCATGCCACATCACACCCACAGTGCCTTCACAGAGGTGGCACTTGTGACACACATTCCTTTGTGCAATGCCCAGCTTTGTGATTAACCTGCGGTCTACCTAGAACATGCAGCATTGAACCTGCTGTGCACTCCTGTTGGTGTCTTCTTCTCAACAGATGCATGGCCAGTTCCTGGAGGAACTGCCTTGGGGCACCTGTCTCTTCCTATTGACAGTGGAGGGACACCAAGACCATGATTGAATCGGGCAGTTCCTTCACCAGGATGTGGGAACCGAGGGCTGCAACTGGTTGCATGGATGCTCTGGGCTGATACGAATGAGCTGCTGATATGGGATTAACTTTACCTCTGAAATGTAGTGCAGGATCAACAGCTTATGGGGACAGTGAACGAGGAGCTGCCCCATAAGAAGGGAGAATTGCGGTCTTGGACTCTGCAACTCCCAAAGGACAGTGGCTCCAGCTAGATTTCATGGGGGAAAAGCTGTGGTGGTAGGATTTTAAACGAGTTGTTTGAAACAGGTAAATGATAAATAGATACACAAATTAAGGACATATTTATTGCAGGTAGTATTGTACAAATCCTTTTTGGTTGTGTGTTGTCTGCACAGGAAACAGAACAATGCATTTAAGAAAGGATGCTCGAGTATCAGCTATTATCAGTCAATGAACACTGCAAGATCAGCTCCAAAGTATATATTTAATTAATATATTGAGCAGATTCAGCCAGATAAAAGCCTACAGGAAGAACAAAACACCTCTTATAGAAACATGCATCTTCTTATGTAAGTTTTTGAGGCTCTGTAAAATATGTTTATTACAAATTATGGAATTTTGAACTGATGGTCCTGAGTTCCTGAATTCAGGGCGAGCACAGGATTAACCAGAACCTTTTGAATTGTGAATTTTTTGCTTCCCTGAGAAAAATCTATGCAATAACTTCATTGATGTCGTGTATATTGACTTAAATCATTGGTCAATACTCTCCGCCTGTGGCTCTGACATTGTTACCAGGATTGTAACTACAGCTAGCTGGAAACAGACATTTGTGCGTTGTGAAAGCATCTGAGGTTTCAGAATTTGTTTTCAATATCTATTAGTGCAGAAAACTGAAGCCTTCTGTATTACTGCATTAACTGAAGTGTAACGAAACTGCTGGCGTCCCCAGCCCGTATTTTGGGGTGTACGTATGTGCCTTGGTAGCTGTGGAGGGGTGCTGTGCTGTGGTCCAGCGTGGGTCTGAGCAGTGTGCTGGCTCCCAGTGCCACCTGGGCGGTGGTAGGAGGGTCACAGGGATCTGGCATGGGAACATAGTTTTTGCATAGTTTTGAAACTAGTGGTTGCCATTGCCAGTTCTCCATCAACTTCATGGAAAGCCCAGAGGGCTTTTCCAGCAGAGGTGGGAAGAAGGATGCGAATGTAGTGTGTATCCTTACAGTATAACAGTAATATATGGTAAACATATGCAGTAGCAACATTTGAGGTAGGGCCAATCTTTTTGTTTGTGGATGCTAATTTTTGGTTTAAGCCCTATTTCCTTGTGCCAGTCCAAACCTTTGTGAGTGCAAACAGTTTGCCATCACTGATATGGGGAAAAGGGATGCACCTTTCCGTGAGTGACTCAGGCAAGGAGTGCTATGAAGCCCTTTAACCCACAGTCAGAAGCAAGGGGCCTCAAGAGTGATGCTAGTATAGGAGGCACAGGTACCTGAGCAGAAGTCAATGCTCTGTAGAGCAGGGTGCAGTGACAGCCAAAGAGCTAATAGCAGAAGGCTGCCAACAAATCCTGTAGGTGACAGCCTCCGTGCAGGAGTAGTGCCTTTTCTATAGAGGCTGGGAAGCCACATCCTATCTTTTTCAAGCCCTTCCTCTTCCTCCCAGGAAGGGGAGTGTGCCTGCCAGAAACACCATCGGGTGATTTCTTCAGTAGTCCCCCCACAAGGACGTGTCATGATACCACACAGAGGTGTGACTCTCAGTGAGCCAAAAGGATGATTTCTATGATTCTATGAAAATCACTTACAAAATAAAATCATGTAGCTACACTCTTTACTAGGCATGGCAGTAAACATCCTACAGTTTCTCTGACAGAGTACCCTGAATCTTTTGTTTAAAAAATGTGGGACGGGTCTCTTCCCAGATCAGCATGCCTTTGAGAGGAGTCAGCTCCAGGATCCCACAGCCCAGCCAGGTCTGCCTCTGGCTCTGCCTCCGCTGAGCCCAGCCTTGGGCAGCTTTTGGGGGCCACATGCGGCCAATGCACACCCAACACCTCCCACAGAAAGGCTGTTCTGTAGAAGGAATTGTCTGTTCGTTAATCGGGGGACACAGGGCAGCTCTCCTAGCAATAATTAACATGGTGCACTCAGGTGTCCTGGCATGGAGAGATCACATTTTAACACTCAGCTTCATTTCATGCTGAAACAAATCTATTATAACCTTTGGCATTTTACTCATTACTACTTTATTAACCTGCTAATGGACACATCACAGGATTCATGTCTGTAATTATACAAAAATCAAGGGGAGAAGTAATGATTCTGTGGATTTCTGAAATCCATTCCAATAAGCAGGAGCTCTTCTAGGGAACTGAATTTTGAGGAAAGCTGAATGCTGCTGAATCGTTATTTTATAAAGACGGGCTGGGACTGAACACCCTGCACACCTAAACCTCTGAGTGAGCAGTAGTCTGAGGTACACCAGAAGTGTACCTAGAGCAGTGGAGGTCCCCCCTGCAGAACAGGCTGGGTAAATACCCTGCAGCTTGGGATTTCTGCAAGGTTACGTGGGTAGAAAAGCTGTGATGTCTTCTGTCCCATTATCCTTAAAAATAAGTATCTGAAGCACAGAATAAAAGAGGGGGACTGAGGACATTAACAGGCCAGATAGGATACTATCAAAGTGTCTGTGGCTCCCCACATACATTAGTGGTGGAACACGCTTTCCATAAAGAGCTCAGTAAAATAACTGCACTCCAAACAAGCCCTTCTAAAGAAAATGCTCAGGTTAAAGTCCAAATCCCCTAATGACCTTGTTTTTTACATCACATATATATTTAATGGTCTTTCAAATGTTCCTGACGTTATTTTCCACCTAACCAAGGTCCCAACGACACATGCACGCCTCCATTCCCAGTGACTGCAAGGGGCTGTGCCAGTGCCCGAGCGGACGAACCTCCCGTCGGCGTTTCTGGTAGCCGGCAGCGGAGCCCAGCTCCGGCGCCTGCCGCCGGCGGGGGGATCCCGCTCGGCCGGGCTGGGGCTCGGTGTCCCCCGGCAGCGCCCCTACCCTGTGCCGGGCAGGCGGCGGCCCCGCCCGGGAGCCCAGCGGCACCCGCGGGGGAGCGGCGCCGCGGCCGGGCTCGGCGCCCCGGTGCTGTTCGGGAGCCCAGCGGCACCCGCCGGGGACCCCCGCCGCGGCCGGGCTGGGCGCCCCGGTGCTGTGCGGGCGCCCGCCGCTAGATGTCCCGGGGACGAAGGCGGAGGCCGCTGCTGCCGCGGCGCTCGGCCCTGCCATGGCGGCTCGCGCGGCCGGGCTGGGCTGCGCGGCCACGGTGGGAGCGGCCGCCCCTCGGCGGGGCCGGGCTACGGGCGCGGCTGCGGCACAGCGGCCCCGCGCGCTGTGCTGGGTGCGCTTCAGACCCGCCGTTTTGCGAAGAAACATCCAAGACCCTGCAGAGCCGAGTGTAAAGCCCGTGCTTCAGGGCACGCTGCTCCGCAGGGCCGAGGCCAGCTCTGGCTCGGGTGCTCTCCACCTCCCCAGCCGCACAGCCCGGCACCGGGCTGCTCCCTTGCCTTTCCTTCTAAGCTCGTACATTTCTAATACAAGCAGGCGTCATATTTTTATTTGACAAGAGGGACACAAGGCTCTCTGTATTAATTTCTAGGAGACTGAAGACAAATTGAAGTTGGTTTTTATTTTCTGCCGTAGCCTGCGGGTGCCCTGGGTGACAAAGCGGGGCAGCCCGGCAGCTCACACCCACCAAGCTGGCACTGGCTTCTCCAGCTCTCTGCCGGCACCTGGAGGGTCCAGAAACCCTCCCTTCATAGCAATGTCCTTTAACACTAACATATATATTTTAAAATGTTGGGATCAGGGGAAGCAGAGGAAGCATTTGTCAATATTTTTAAAGATCCATTTAAAATATGGAAATAAAGTCAAAAAGGCTGCATTTCTTTCCAGTGCCTCTGAAAGAGAGCCCCAGAGAGACAGGTGTAGCCACCATAAAGATTGCAAGTTTATATTACACAAACACACACACCTGGGGTAAAAAAAAAAAAAAAAAAAAGAATATAGTCACCTGGAGCCAATTGCCATGGACTTGCTTTACGTGCTGGAAACCCCCTGACAATAACATAGCTGGCTGAAAAAAAAAATCAGAGTGAATGTAAAAAATATGCAGCTAGTATTTATTTCTTGCCCTTTAAGCAAAAAAAAACCCAACAGTATGACTTATTGTATGATCATTTATATATTACAGGGAATATGAGACTCACTTGATTAAAAACTAGCTGAAAGAATAAACCTGTTTCGAAACCCCAGCAGATTAGTTTATATAAGGCCAGGGATTAAGGATATCTCCAATGTCATTTGCCTTTTTTTGGTGTGCTGTATTATGGCACCCTTGAATATTTCTGCACTAGCCATAATCAGTGACATCCAGCAGTGAGGGCGAAAATGAGCAGCTACAAGCTTTTCTTCCGACTTCTAAACTTACCAGGTAAGTAGCTCAGACCATGGGTCTCCTCGGTGGAGGGCTCGTAGGCAAACTGCCACGGCCCTCACCTGACCGCAGGGGAAAAGCAGCAGCAAAGAATTAGAGGGTTGTTTATTGGCTTGTGGTTTGTTTTGTTATTTAAGGGGAACTTCCCGGGTTTATTGCAGTTAATTTGATTTACCAATATCCCAAAGGAGACAAAACTACAGTTTAAAACCTCAGACCTTCAATACAGCCACAGAGCCAAACCCCCTGCAGAGCCCAGCCCTAGGCTGCTGCAAAACTGTGTAGGGCGGGAAGGCAAAAAAAAGGTCAAGGCGGGGTCTGGCAATGACATTGGCTGTTGTGCTTAACTACACGGTGTGAAAACCTTCTTCATTTAACAAATTCATGTTCCCATCATTGCTGAACAGACGTGTAAACCGAGTGTCTCAGAGCTGGGTAGCTGGCTCCGCCAGGGCGGGCAGGCTGCAGGGTTGTGCTGGTGCCCTGGATGTCCGCGAGCGTGAAACTGGAACAGACCAGGACAAACACTTCTGGAAAGACGACCACAAGGTAGACATGGAGAGGAGTGCTGCTTTCTGCTGCTCTGCGGGCTTTCCTGCAGAAAGCAAATGCTGGTTTTGAAAATGTCTCTGAGCAAAAGGGAGAACCGGGAGGGGGGAGCCTAAGGAGCAACCTCGGTTGTAGCTGCTCATGAGGCATAACAACGCTGGCAAAGTCCACCGTAAATCACACGGGGAATTAGTGTGTTGGTATGGATATATTGATGGCTGATGTCCTTTGAGTTAAATAACAGAATAAACATGGATTTGTAATTTTAAACCCCTGCCTGCCGTTAGTTCAGAATGTACGTAAATAATCAGGCAAGTCAAACAACAGGAATTAACATTTTGCAATGAAAAATAATTAAACCTAAAATATAGACTAAGTCTCTGTTATACAAGGAAATGTAAATAATCTCTGCCAAAAAGTGCAGGAGTACACTTGCTCAGCTTTGATAGTCACATACACCAACAGACAGAAGGCTTATACAAATATTGTCTTTTATTGTAATGCAGAAAACATAAAGCTGTATCAAGAGTAATAGTAATTTCTGAAAGCTATTGGAAAATAAAATAAATCTGAAGTTTGCATTCAGGAATTAATTTTTAACATAAATAATAATTCCAGTTAAGTTAATTAAATAAAATTTAAAATGGTTTATTAGAAAAACATTATTTAAACATGCAGAATTTTTTTCTAACTAACTGGGACATGCAGTAATAGTTAAACAATGAGTCACATTTGATATTGCTCTTCTGAAAACTTAACAGGGAAAATTTTCAGTGTCTGAGACATGATACTCTACAATGTCGGCTTGGGTTTCTCTTTGGGTTGGTTGGGGGGGGTTGTGAGCATACTGTTACTTCATACTTTTTTTTTTCATTCCTCTGTTTAGAAAGAAAAAAGTGAACGAGAGAAGCACAACCTTTGGTAGACTGATCTGTGACACCCCGTAATCTTTTGATACTGTCTTGATTTCTAATTGTGTTTTTCACAGTTTTAGCAAAAGAAATACGAAAAAATCAGAAATGTAACCTATATTATTATACTTTAATGTGATGTTCTACTTTTCTGTTTGTAGTTCTTGAAGTTTTTGTCTTACTTCATTAAACATTTAATAAATCACTGCCAGTTTTGTGACAGATTTTAACCATAACACAAACAGCAGGAGGTGTAAACTCAGTTCAGTTCATATAGGCATATAATATCCATGTCGACATCATCATCCCCTCAAGGCATATTGGCAAAACGGCCAATGGAAGCTAAGCTTTTTCCGACAAAGCTTCGAAAATAAAGTTTTCTTCTTTTATCTTACTACAAATCAATTGGAGCCCTTACAGCAAAATCCTATAAAATAACTTCAAACGCCACTTCTTAGTCTAAAAATTTGTATTATGGCTAAAACTCTTTGAAGTTTTATGACTGAAGTTTGGAGAAAAATGATTTAAGTGCTATCTGCTAGACATCAGAGTGTCAAAATTTCTCTCAGTTTTCTTGACACATAAACTGCTGCCTACTGTATGTTTTTTAGGGTGTTTTTTTCTTTCTTTTAACCATCTAACCCAGCTTGCTTGATAAAAGTTTCTTAACTGCAGTTTATCCCATTGAATTAATACCCTTTCAAGCTTCTGCTTAAAATAACTGATTACTTTATGTTTGATTTTTAGCTCCTCTGACGATGCAGGTGGTAAGGGGGTGGGGAAAAGAGCCACTTTGCAAGTGTCATATTGATTTTTTTAATAGAAAAGGAAGCAGGTAAAGTGCCCAAAACAATGCATTTGCAGAATGTGCAGCTGAGTCCTTGGTTTCAGGCAAATGTTGGAAGGTCATCTGTCGTGGTGAGCTGCTTTGCAGAGGGGAGGAAAAACTCCTCCTGCAGGAAAACCTGCAGGGCAGGTAGCTCGTAGGACACCTAGAGATGGTAGCAGTAACTCATGTTTCATGCTGCTCCTTTTGAAACATGTCAGTGAAAGAGATCCCCATCCACATCCCCTCACATGCTGCAGCACAACAGTGGCGAGTGGGCAATGTTAAACACTTCGTGTTGATACTGAGATACCTTCAGGCCCAGGGAGGCCAGGAGCAGGATGCATCCCGGCCATCAGCCCTTTCCATCAGGCATAAGTTGGTCCTTTGAAACCAGGCACCCTTCAGTGCCCTGCACTGGGCATGCTGGTGTGTGTACAAAGAGCATGATGAACGTCAGCTGGAACCACTTTATTTGGTTAAAATGCCTGTTAAGCACAAAAACCTGAGGAAGGACTTTGAAACTGGGGGCACAAAAAGAAAAACTTGATCTCAGGCATGCCTTTTCTATTTACTTTTTTGATTTATTTTAAGAAATAATCAGAAAAGAATGTCAAAGGTATTCCCTGTAAAAGAAAAATGGTGGTGTATTGTCAGAGTTGCATCAGTGACACATGTCACAATTCAGTAAGATGGTTTGCATAAAAAAATTAAGCAGGGAGCATGAAATCTTCTGCAGAGAGCAAAGAAAAAAAGTAAAATAATAAAAAAAAAACCAACAAACTGTGTCATCCTGCATACTGCAGCCTTGCAAAATTTTATTCACCCAAGATGAGTGATTTGTTTTGATGGGCAAGCAAAATATAATCATTTGAGGAAAGAAGGAAGGAAAAGGGAGGGAGTCCATTATCATCATCTTGGATAGGGGTGGGTGAATAGATTTTGTGCCTGAGCTGGTAAATTTGTAGTACAGCTTTGCATGGCTGGAATAATATAATAAACTGACTTAAATATAAATGCCATTTAGGAACTATTCCATAGTGAACAGTTAAAATGATGGCATTCAACAGAACTGCCACAACAGAGCCTGCTGTTGCTGCTAATTTGCTGAAGTAGATCTGCTGTCTTTACTTCCTCTGCTGCTCCTGCTGCACCTCAAGGCATGCTGAGGGCTCATCCATCATGTGCTGGCTCATAACAAGGCAAGAAGAGGAAGCTTGATTGTAGCATACAAGAAACTGAAGTGTAGGTCCAAAAGGTCACAGGAAACCATCAACTGTTCAGAACAGGTGAGCTGGAAAAAGATCTTGTTGAGGAAAACATTGCATGAAGACAGTTGGTATGTTCCTCCAGAGCAGCCATGGAGGCTGCTGTTAGCAGCAGTGGAAGCAGGGCTGCGTGCAGGCAGGGTGACCCAGAGCACGCTAAGGACAAAGCCCCAGAAGGCCACATCGTGCTTGATAAGCTTTTAATGCAGAACAATTGCAAATTGCCATTAATGCTCCAATGAAGAGCTGAGATACACAAGATTTTTCCCTTCTGTCGTGTGGTATTAGGTCAAAAGAGTGGATAATAACAGCGCTACATTAGCCCTGCCAGAGAGCTGCACTGACACATGCTACACAGGCACGTGGGCATGTTTTTGGCACCTATGGGTGCACTGCTGTGACCTATCTTTCAGTCAGTCACTCCCATGTGGCACAACACGGCATTGAGCAGGCCCTGGACTCTGGCAGGCAGCTCGGGAAATATGCCTTGCCTTTTCATGATCTTTTCACCTGAATTTTTATGGGATGGTAGGTAAAGGAAGTCGTACCGGTCCACCTTATCAGACAATGGCTGAATGGGTATCAAACCTCCTCACAGGCAGTTTAACACACTCTTCCTAAAACAATTCTCCACAGTAAACCACCAGGCTGCCATGCAGATGATAAAGCTCCAGTGCAATCCAGACTTCACGCTACTAGTCATGTTGATCAACATCTGAACTAATGTCAGAGTCTTCTCTTACTAATGAGCTGCTGCACTGAGACGCAGCCTTGCTATCAGTCGGCTACCTGTAATGAGGTAGAATGAAAGGCAAAGACCCCTCTTCAGACGCTTCCTCTCATCTAACCACAGACGAGCTTCATTCTTCACTTATTGCAGTACAGCCCAAGAGTTTCTTCCTGAAAGTCCCTACCAGCATCACACACAGCACCTCTTTTACATGTTAACTGCAGCTGTTTGGAGAATTTCTAGCAGAAGTGACTCTTTCACCCCCCCCACCCCCCCACCTCCATCTAATCATTTGCAATCTCACTGCTTGCATATAAGGATGTCTTAATGCACACTTCAAATTCAAATGAAAGTACCTTGCCGTGTCCCCAAGTTGGACACCTCCATGTAGCACTCTGCTTTCCTTAAATCATCTGCCTACGAGTCACGTTTGTCCAGCTGCTCATGCTTTGTTTTTAAGCAGCAGCTACCATGCAGTGGTGTATCCTCTTTACATATCCCTTAATATCACTGATGAACCAGAGATGTGTGCTCCAAATCCATGGCTTTCCATCAGCGTAACAAAGCCACACTAATGAATTCTTATTTTTCTTTGTCTGTCATACGACTGCTGAATGGTCTGAACAGTTACTGCTGGGCCCAGAGGTTCTGCCTAAACCAGATCTAGGGCATATTGCTCAGAAGGTGCTTTATAGCTGCAGTGATTGAAGAAGCACCCATAAACTGTAGGAGAGAAGTCGATGAGCAATAAGGAAAGCTCCAGCATTTGGTACAACCTCCCACTCAACCTCTCTATGGCATTCTTTTTTAGTTACTGAATTAAGAGCAGGGTTTTGTTTCTGTACTGGGCCTAGCTGTCAGTACAGGCAAGTTGGCTATTATTTGTTACTCCTATCAAAACAGTCATTACAGAAAAGCTGGGCTTGCGTTTGTATTGCAAATGGAGGTTGTGACTCGTATTTTTCTCATCTTCCCAAATATTTCAGTCAGGTTTTGTTTTTCTTTATCTTAAACCAACTTCTTATGTCTCTCAGTGGCAGGTCTCAGCATGCAATTATTTATTCACTTCTCATTCCAAGCCACATAAAAAGGGTTATCAAGTTTGTATCTTTAAGACTAATGAGCTGTTGGTTAACACTTTTGAGGCAATTAAACAGCAGTATCACTTCTTATCAACTGACAGAGACATCGTTGCATTCAAATTTCTCCGTGGGGCAACTCATACATCCAGAGTTCAGGCCCTGCTTGTTTGCTCTGACAGACAAGGCTGCAGGTGATGAGCAATGGGAAGCCATAAAAGACTGTCTGCTGCAGCCCCGATATAGTGGTTCACGTGGTCTCTGACATCAGCTGATGATGTATTGGGGCACGTAGGTTAGTGGCACTCAGCAGAAGCGTTTGCATTTGTTACTCCGTACATGCATCCCCTCTCAGGCTGGTTATCAGAGCATGGCAGCTTTTCACACTGCCACACACCGCTCCTGCTGCCTGCGTGGGGACCCCGGCCAGCACTCCTCAGTGCCCTGTCAGCGCCTGGATGCTGCAGCAGTCCCTCAGGGTGAGTGGCATCTGGCTCAGGCTAAAGTCGCCCTTCAGACTCCTCTGACTGCTGCCAAGGGACCAATAAAGCAGACTCAAGATGAGGGCAGAGCAAATCATCAACGACGGCTGTACCATTATCCTTGACCAAGACACAAAAATCTAGTGAGGGTGTGATGAAGCCTCCCAGGGTGTGTCCTCTGAGGACCCAGTGTCTTCAATTTTCTTGCTCAAGTGCTTACAGGGCCTCTGAGGACCCAGAGTCTTCAATTTTCTTGCTCAAGTGCTTACAGGGAAGTAACCTGGAAGGTGCAGGGTTTTCCTGTGCCTGTGAAACACATGCTTTCATCTCCTGGACAGCTGAGATTTCTTGCTGTGAAATAATTTTTTTGTGAAAACACTAATCCTCCACACATATTTCATTGAAAATGTTTTTTCTGTTTCCAGGATTAATATTTCATTTGAAGTTTACTTTTTGTTAGTAAAAAGGGAGAGTCTCATTTTCTTTTCAAGTTTGTCCTTGTCAAAGGCCAGGTTTTGTCACAGTGCACTTTGCGGGATCCCTGCTGGCTCACATGGCTGTGGTAGGAAAGCGTCATGGCTCCCAGGAGCGGCAGTTCCACTCCTGCCAGCCCAGCACACGTGTGACATGCAAGTCCCTGCGCTGGGCACCTACAAACAGCTCCCACAGGAGAGCGATGCTGAGGGCACCATGGGAGGTGCAGGAGGGAGCTGGCCCCTCTGTGGAGTATTCCCTGCTGGCAGGTATCACGGAGCAGCCACCAGCTGGCTGTTAGCAGAACAGGCATGTCTGCGTGGGGAGGCAGCCACCACAGCACCTCTTCACTTCAGGAAGCTTTTTTTTCCTCTTCACCTCAGGAGCTCTATTTTGCAGCCTGGACTAGGCATCCCACCAACACGGAGAACAAGCGTAACCCCTCTGCAGCAAGCACAGCCCTGCTGGACATGGCATGGCAGCCCCTCAGGAGACATGGAGTCAAAGCTGCAGAGTCTTCTCGAGGTGCATCCTGCTCCCCCAGCTCTGCTCAAGGGTTTTTGCCAGCAGAAGTTTGCCTAATCCTGGGCTGCACCTGAGAGAGGGATTCTGCTACCTGGACTGTGGCTGCACTTCTCTAACAGTACAGAAAAGCACCGGTGTGAAAGTATGGCAACTCTAAAGGTATTGTAAATAAAATAAATCCATGAGGCGACAGGGAGGTAATATTCCACCTGAGATTTATATGCAAACTCTGAAATATTAAAAGCACCCTAGTGAAGGCATTACTAATTAAAAGGATAAAACATTTGTGCATAGAGAACAGATTATTTAAAACATAAAATATTTCTTATTAAAATAATGGTGTTTAATTAAATGTTGAAAGAGCTGGATAGGAGTTTACACTGTAAAATGATCTGTTAAACATGTTCCCATTAACATCAATACAGCTATTGACAAGCAGATCCAATTTTGTTTTACTTTGAGAGAGCAGACAATAGCAAGTTTTACTACTGCTATCTTATTTTACAAGCATTAATGAACAATTAACCAACACTAGCACTCTTTCCATCTGTAATCCTGTAGTAGGATCACTAATCTCCACCACTAGCAGCTAATGATGAAGGTCTCTTAAGCTTTACTTCTTATCTCAGCCAGTTCTTAATACTTGCATAAGTATGCTTTCTGAGCAGGGCGGCCCCCCATTGCTCTGCGACTTGAATACAAAAGACTGGTGAAATATTTGAAGGGTTTTCTGTTCAATAACACTTCTATACTTATGTTTGCCTTCCTACAACAACAAACACAAGTGATCAGCAGAGGACTAGCAAGGTCACTAAGGGCTCTGTGTTTCCATACTTGTTCTAATACTTATAAGAATGTATTCATGCCCTATTATATATATTCCCTGGCTGCTCAGGCAGAAGCTCTAAACTAAACTAAACTGAAATGAAATAAAAGGGAAAAAACAGAAGACTAAAACAGTATTTACTTCAAGAACAGGTTTGCTGTTTGTATCGAACAAAAGGAAGTTGGAAAGTGGCTGCCATTAAAAATACATGCAAGATAAACTGAAATTTTTATAGTACACAATACACATGACATTTTCTAACTTCTCTTTCAAAGTGTTCTTGTGAATACCATTCACACGAGATCTGTGTAGTGGGATGGCAGGGAAGCCGCCATTCTGTCAGGCTTTTCTGGAATAGCTAAGCCAAGCAAGGCAGCAACATCTTCCCAGATGGGAAGCTGTGAGCACAGTGGGTTCTGTCCCAACCTCCATCAGGAGAAGGTCCTCCATAGACAGGGTAGTCACCCCAGGACTAAAATGGGTGCAATTAAAACTGGGGCATACAGGCCACCTTCTCCTTCAAGGATACCTTCTGCTTTCAAGAGAAGTGGACGGGCCTAAGCAAAAGCAACACTTTTTCCCTAGTCCATTTTACTCATTACATGCGCAGTGCTGGAACATGGTGGCCCTGATCTAAGCAGAACTCAGCACGGATCAGGGGCGGTTTCCTGGCCTAAATGAAAGCCTTGCCACAACTACTCCAACTGGGTCCGAACATCCACTGCAGCTACGGAGGCTGCTGGAGATGGTGAACAGGTGAGTAGCAAAAGGCTGGTTCCAGTCAGGGTGGTGATACAGACCCGTCAAAACCTCACCCTGACCCTGCCTGCATTAAGCTGTGTGGCTGATTAGTGAGCACCGAGTTGCCTCATCGTACTTGGAGATGAAGGTATATTCTCAGATTGCAACAGGTTACCAGGAGCTGAGAACAAACGTATCTACAAGCTATATCCCCAGAGATGTTTTAGCAATAACTAGCAGTATGAGGCATTGCTGAGGAAACGTGCTGTATAAGCAGCTAGAAATTGAGAACTAATGTTTCTAATGCAGTCAAAAGCTGCCTCCTTGTATGCTCTGTTCCAAGACATCTTCTAGTCTAAGGCATACAAAGAAGCTGAATTTACCTGGCACCCATGGCTGAGAGATGTTTTGGAAAAAACTCCCACTGAGTGTCACAGACACTAATTGGCCCCTACACAGACACAGGCTCTTTGTTTTTGTGTTGTGTTTGTACAACGCATATCACAATGCTGACCTTTTCCTTCACCAGAGCTCCTCAGCACAGACAATAAATAGCATTAATTAGAGAAAAAACCTATGTGTTCTGTACCTCTGCAGGAATTGTGACTAAGCCTCGCTTTTACCACGTTACCTCTTTTTTCTGTGACTGTGACTACCCAGCATGGCCCAGGTGTCTGCAGCACTTGGTAGGCATGTGGAAGGAGAGGAGTGCCTGCTCTGGCCAGCCCCTCCCTGTGGGTGCTCGGACGGGTGGCTCTCTGGCTGGGACACAGGCGCGAGCTGGACAGCCTTACCTGAAAAGTACCAGTGAGATCTTAAAGTAGCTTGCGTGCGTGCAGTGGAAAGGCACAAGGATAAAGAGAAGAGAGGTTCTGGGACTACCTGCAGTCTTTATTTATTCGAGTAAAACTTCTGTTTAAGTCAAGAGGAATTTTGCCAAAGTGAAGCCAACCAAGATGTCATAAGCAGACCTTATCAAATCTAGAGAGCAAAATGGAGAGCTTATGGACAAATCACCAACCATTAGTGAGAAAAGAAGGAAGATTTTGATTTGATTCACCCACCTTTTCCATTTTCAAGCCTTTGCTGTTCTGCTTCATATCTGACGTTTGCAGATTTCCTTGATGTGACAGTCACCCGCAGTGTGAATGGATAGCTCATTTCCACTCCCCTCTGCAGGCTTCAAATCTCAGCAATGACTCCAGGTGACGATGGCAGGATCAGAATTTGGGAAGAGGAGGTGGATGGAGCTAATTTCAGCTTGACACATGATAAGAACTCGCATTACAATGGTTACATAGGATACGGCTTGGCAGGTTTATTTGGACTGCCTGTATATTTGGCCGTGAGACCCATCTGTTACCCTGACTGCATAGCAATACTTGAGGCATCTTCAACCAAGCTCAGCTGTACCAGTAGCAGAGAGAAGCAATTTGACTGTATTAACATACTCCACTACATTTCTATACTAAAAGGGTAAATTATCCAGGACAGAGATCTGGAGTAACACAGCTAAATCCATTCTGATACTTGACTTAGCACCTATGCCCACATTTTCCTGCATTGCATAACATACCATCAGCATATCAGGGAAGATGCTTAGAGGGGAGGAAGCAGTTCAGTCCTGGAACATCCTTATCATGAACTGTCTTCTGCAAATACCTGTCGGGAATCCAGGGATGCTTTCCTGAAAAAGTCACACAAATGTCAACAGCTTGCAAGATCATTTGTTAAGAGAAGGATTAACAAGAAAACAACAATCTGATGCTGTGAAGCATGTTCTAGGGAGCAGACAGAGGATGGCCTATTTGTCATTACTCTGCACCTCCTGCTCATTTGCACAGCTGCCAACCCCAGGGCTGTTGGGAGTGGCTGGAATGGCAGTACAGTGATGGGCTGCTACAGGAGGCAAGTGTAACCACAGCCTGGTCAAATGGTTCCTTGGATCAAGCATAGAAAGCAGCAACTTCAACTGCTCTCAAACTGTCCGTTTACTTCCATTTAATTTTTGTGTTTTCCCAATAGGATGGCATTTTTACTCATACCTGCTGTACAAAGAAAATGTCAGTGTTTAGTGCATTGTTTCCATTTTTATGATATGATAAAAGGGGAAGATAGAAGCTAATTAACAATATTGTTTTCAAGATAGCAAAAGAGCTTGCCTGTGATGATAGTGCTTTGAATTAACCAGGATGAAGCTAAAACCTTGGTTCAACATTTCCACTTTGTAGATACCAGATATACTTCTCCACCCCCACCCAGCTCACATATTCATTACCCAAATTGCCTATCCTCAAAGTGATAATATAGTGTGGTACAACATGCCCCGACAGGACACAAATTGACTCTGTGCCTAGATACTACACAGACAGTGTAAAGCAAATATCTCACTCTATTATCTGTTGTCTCTATGAATCAACAGATTACATGGTTCACTGGGTAGCTGAATAACTTTTACACAGTTTGCTCATATCTATTTACACATATTCTACAAAAAATACATTAACACCAAAGAACAAACATAAAAAAAAGTATACCTGCAGAATCCAGATAAATTACACATGTGAAAAAACCCACAATAAATAGTCATGCTTAAATTTCATATACAATATCTGTAGATGTGAAAGGAGACTTTTCTCTAGCAAGAGAAACCTGAGACCAATAGTACTGTGGAAGGACCTAAAAACATTAAGAGGAACCTTTTATTTGTGACAAGTTACGTTTGTAGCTGAGATTATGCACCACATTTTAAAAAGCCCTTAGTGTTCCACGGAGTAGGACTGTAACCACAGAGGGTGCTTCACCAATGATCTCCGTGTAGATGCACCTCCACCCATCTCCAAGCT
The DNA here is from genome assembly GCF_023638135.1 of Falco biarmicus. NCBI lineage: Eukaryota > Metazoa > Chordata > Aves > Falconiformes > Falconidae > Falco > Falco biarmicus. Next base: position 20,682,657 of record NC_079298.1, read on the forward strand.
ATGGTTTAGTATTCACTGTTGTTCCTGGCCACCATTTTGTACCACATACCATTTTTCGGAAGAGAAAGCAGCATGCCATGCCCTCCCCTTTTGTACCTTGTGTGACAACGTAGTGAGCAGAGCAGTTTGCCCCATATCACCCTAGAAGCAAACAGAGCTGCAGTCAGCTGGTTAACCCAGGATTTACACACAGCTCTCAAACTGCATAGAGGTACCATGCTGGGTGGATCACTTGTCACTTGTCTTGGTTTGTCAGCACTCAAGAAGTGCAAGTGAAGATTGTGCAAAAGAACAGAAGATGCCTATGTTTTGCAGTGCTGCACCTTACAAAATCCGGAATGTTCAAATGTCACACACACACACAAGCATGCACACATGCACACACAGAGCAGCCTTCCCAAGCATGTTTCCCTATCCAGTATGTTCAGCAATTATCCACATTCTTCTCCACTCAGCTCTAACACACCAGTGCATTTGCACCGGTGCCTTACAAGCTGTTCTCTCTTTGCCTCTTCTCTATTGCCTACAGCCAACTCTTTTGCCTCCTACATACCATTTAAACCTACTCCCTGTTAGGTCAGACCTCCACCTTTACCCTGTCTCACTCTAGAGAGTAACTTTTTCCAGGCAGTCACTGGCTTGTCCTCAGACAGTGGACTAGACACCATTGTGTTCAGCTCTTGCCCAATTGCCTGTCTCCTGTGTCCCTGATACACCGTCTTCCAGCAGTGGAAGCAGCTCTTTTCAACAGAGATACAGGCAGCTAGAACTTTGGTCCACTTAATCATCAAGTGGTTCTTTCTTTTTTTAAAAAGGTAAGTCTATCTTCACTTCCTGGGCCAGTTATTTCAAACCTAATACTATCATGAAGCAAAATAGTTTAAAAATTTATTGTACCATGTGGAAATTAAATGGCAGTATCCCCAGACTTGCAGCTATTCATCCAAATACATTAAACAGGATGGCACCAGTGATTTATTTTAAGGTTAAAACTAAACAGAGAAATTCATTTAACTAAATTTAGTAGCATACAGTACCTGTTTGCGGGTATGAAATAAACAGTTGTGAAAGAAAGGCTTTTCAGTGCTAATTAAATGGCAGATGAATAGTCAAAAACTACTGGATATTGGGTTTTTAAAAGAACGTAGAGTGAGGGGGATTTCTCAGTTGGTTAATAATATCTAATTTGAAATGGAAGATTTGTTAAAACTGGTAGATTTTCCTCTGTAAACTGTGCCTGCTACTCAGGGCAACAAATCCTACATGCTTTTGGTAATGGAAGATGCTGTTATAACAGCCTTTTGTGCATCCTGATAGAAAATTCAGCTACATAACCCTCACTGAACTGTTTATCTTATGTACTTATTTAACTAACATTCAAACTGACAAGTCTCCTATTTCTGGGCTTTCTTTTTATACTTTAATGTATGCCTTATCAGATGAAGCTCAGATACTACCAAACTTTGCATGTTTTTGATTTTGCACATAAACTGAAGGGCAGAATTCCAGTCTATGTCCTCAGTCATTCAATTTTTCAAGATCTTTGAACAAGACTTCAAACCCTGTAAAAATACAACCCAAATACAGACTTGCTTCTCTGTCTGTACAAATACGTGAAAGAAACTGGTATGTCAAGTTTCAGTGTAGGCAAGCCTAATTGAAGCTTTAACTACATTCGAAACAAGAGGCAGGCAGCACTACCAAACTGCTTTATTTAAGGGCAGAAAGACATTCAGGAATAGAGCTGCTCGAATTATTCATTACAAATAAATTATCCAATTAATTTAGGCAATTTTTCTGTTCATCAATAATTCACAAGCTGATCCTGATGGTGGTGGATGTGTGCATCAGCCCCAATCCCGAAAACACTTAGACACATGTTTAGCTTTTCATATTCCCCATAATCCCATTGAACTCCATCAATTTTCTCTGTGTGCTGCAGGTGAGCCTATGGAGAGCTTGTGAACAGCTTGTTTCCCTGGGTAGTTTTTTTAAGGAGTAATCATTCGCTTGAGTCATGCAATATTGTGTTTGCACCTAATTGGATGAGTGACAGTTCTCCAAGAGGAGAAGACTGAATGCAGAGTAGCAAAAGATGAATGTTCTTGTTTAGGTCCTTTTCTTTTTTCATACAAAGAGGTTTTCTTTGAATAAAGCAGCAGCTTCATGAATATTTGTGCGAACAAAACCAAATACTGATGTGAATATTCATAATAGTGAATAAAGCAGGACATACCCTACATGAATACAGACCACAGGAATGAAGGGTTCTGAATGCTGTTTGGCCATAAATACCTTATGAAGAATAATGTTCCCATGAGAAGGTGGAAGTGCAAATGCCATGTATTGGAAAGCACTGTGGACTGCATATTTAAAAATGGAAGGTATTCCAAGAAGCCTTGTGCTTAATTTGGCTTTCTGGCCTATGTGGTTTTTTTTAAATTTTGCCATCCTAAATGATCAACAGGTTCTTGTGCTACCTCTGCACAGAATCCCTTGCACTTCCAAGGTACTTTAACCAAAATAGAATCTCACCTGGCTTGTTCAGTAGTGACCAAGAAAGCCGTGAGCTGTCTGATTCCTGTGACGCCTGTGTTCTCTGCACAAATCTTTATTCCTGTTGCAATGCACCTGTGGGAAGCTTGAATAGTTATAATTCCTAGTGCTTTAAGCATATCTTATTATGAAGTACTTCTGAAAGAAGAAAATAATTATTATTTAGCCAATTTGTAATGCAGTTTCTCATGCGCTAGTTCCTGTTTCTCCGCAGGTCAAGTTTTTTTGTACCTCAGTTAACACTCAGATATAGAATCACAGGATTTTTTAGGTTGGAAAAGACCTTTAAGACCATCAGCTCCAACTGTTAACCCAGCATTGCCAAGTTCACCACTAAACCATGTCCCTAAGTGCCACATCTATACATCTTTTAAATACCTCCAGGGATGGTGACTCAACCACTTCCCTGGGCAGCCTGTTCCAGTGGTTGACAATAAATCAAATATTGCAGCAAGTCCCCTGTAAATAAGATGTAATTAAATGTAACAATTCTCATTGATGGTTTAAACAATTATGCAAATCTAGAGCTGTGCTGACAGCTAGGTATAATGCCCTGCAAACTTTCAATTACCTGCTGTCCACCAACTGCTGTCTCATTCAAATCAGCATAAATTGCAGATCACTTAGGTTCTTGTCAGAGAGACCCAGTCAAACACAGTATGATCCCAGAGTCTGACATAACAAAACATGATAGCTAAAACACAAAGGGAAGCAGGCTTATTTTTGTATCTGATATCTGACAACAACTTGGATATAGTGATTATTTGATTCAATTTTGTGTGTCAGATGGCAGTGGAGCAGACAATAAGGTGTCCACAGTATTTATGAACAGGCAAACACCACAGTTCACTGACGAGGCAAAATAAATTTAGGTAGCACTGAACCTGTCTGCTTGCATTAGGTTGGGGCAGATTTCTAGATTAGATAGAAAAGCTCCAATTTTTTATTTTTTTTCCTTTAACTGATGTGGCTGATAACCACTCTTACTGCTAGCACAGAAGTTAGGACGACAACTCTGACCACTAAGCCTTTTTGTCATCCTCTCACCTAGACAGTTCTTTTAACAGAACCACTTTCATATGCACTCAGCGCAATGCAGGTATCTGCCAGGCTGGATTTGAATCATATTGATGCACTGTCCACACAGGAAAAGAAACATTACCCCTAAGGTCACTAGGAGGAATAACCTACTGGATTTCCAAATCAAGTGGCTCTGGACTGTGCCAGGAAGGTTCTAACTCATGCTCCATGGCAGGTATACTCAGATACCAGCACATCCCATCTTTCTCTCAAGCAAGTTTTTTTCAGTCATGGCTCTATTGGGCATCAGGAAGAATATTAACAAGATTTCTACTGTATTATTAGGAAAAGTCTTTCCGCTATAATTTTCTTCAGCATGCCAGAAGGAGCTACCACAGCCCGTGCTGTAACAGCCACACTGCTGATACCCCACTGTCGCAGTGCATGCATTTGTGGGCACACCTGGATGCTCTCTTCAGTTTCATAGAGGTATTTCCAGAGATTTAGAGGTCAAGACCTGTGACGTGTGTGATTAACCAATTCAGTGCTCCTACTTCAATGCAAAATCCAAAGTGAGCAACACTATACTAACAGATACTTTCCTTGACTGAGAGCAGTAGGTCTAGAGGTACATTGAAATTACTAATTCAGGGGCTTAGATATCACTGGTCTTCTAGTGCAAAACTCCCTACGTTCATTCTAGGGAATTAAGAATTTGGGAAACCCAATGTCACTGTTAACTATGCAGCCACTAATGTGGTGACACAGGTACATGTCACCCAAAGCTTTTGGGCTGGTGGGCACAGCCTGGAAAAGACTAGTAACACCATGTCTGCCTCAGCCTCCCTGCAGCCCTCACCATGGGCGTTGCTCAGTGATTTGCAAAGATGAGTAGTGAGGCTCTCCTTGCTCACTGAGGAAATTTTGGCCCCAGGTAGGTAAAGGCACCTTATGCTCTGTTGTCCCAGGCTGTCCAGGACAAGCAGGGCAGGGGAAAGACATTGGCCCTCTGTTAAACAGGAGGAGCCATGGGGACTCCCTGGCGCCAGGCCTGGCTGCAGCTGCTCCTGTCTGGGCAGACAGGCCCATCATTGCCCTGAAACCTGGTTTTGCACTCACACTACAGCCAGCACCTGCTGCCCCACTGGTGCCTCTGCTAAGGGACTCTTTGATGGGTAGCCTGCCTCCTGCTAAAGCAATGTTTCAATCAGGCAAAGGCTTTCCTTGGGGGGGGGGGTGGGGGGGGTGGAAATCAACCATTCCCTCTCAGAAAGTTTCACAGTGATCCTGTGAATTATTTGAATCTGACCATATTCAGAGACATATTTTCCCCCAGAATTGCCAGCTGGCCCCGAATTCTTTACCCTGACTGCACTCAGAAGTCTTCATTCCTAATCCCAAACTATTCATCCCAACACTTCTGCTGCCATCAATAGATATAAGATGTTTTTAATGCCTTCCTTGAACTTGCCTTGTCTCCTGTCAGCCAGCCAGAAGTGGTTTTTATCAGGAATAAGATTCAAAGAGCCTGCCCTGCAGCAATCCCATCGTGCACTTCTTTGTCAGAATCCTAATGACGATTTATATATACTTAAGAGACTATCTCCAGCTGTAAAACTGAAAAGCTTCTGGGGGTCTATACAGTTCCCTGACCTCAGACCTATTTTTATATTTTGATCTTGGGGATAGTGCCTCCCAACACTCTGAATCCTCCAGTTATCCCTGCAGTAACAAAGCACTAGCTTAACCAGCAGTAGCAAGACTTAAAACAGGGCACTCAGGATCAAAGTGGCTAACAAACTTGAGTATTAGCCACTGCATCAGCCCTAGGATAGTCACATTAAACTGTAGCATGAATATGGCTAAGCCTCCATGCTAAAACTAAACATTGTGCTCCAGAGGACGTGCATTTAAAGAGCCATTTTTGCCGAGATAAGTATGAAAGCATGCTCAATTTACCATGCTAAACAGGCATCCGCCGCAGACACTCTCCTCCCAAGCAGAGAGGAATTATACAATTATGTTGCTTTTAGGCTCCATAGAGCTATTTTTAGGATTTTTCCTGCATTATTTGCTTTTACTTTCATCTCAAACTATTACAGAAGAGATTTTGCCCTATTGATTCAGAAGAAATGAGGAAATACAGAGAGTGCGAGAACACCGATGAGTCTGGATTAAGAAAAAAACATAGCCAGGATAAGGTTCTGTCAATGAACTGACACTTCATTTTCCTTCCATTGTCTGATTACTAGAAGAGCAGTACACTAGCAACAAGGATGATCACATGAAGGCGGGAAAACACAACTGTCAGGCTTCAAGGACAAAGCCTATTCTTACATTGCCATTCCTTAAATCCAGACATTAGAGCAAAAGGAATGAGAAAAAAGCAGCTCACTCATGGATAGCTTACTGAGGATACTGCAAAAGATTATGCTAATCTTCACTTCATTGTCCTCTGCAAAATGTTTTCATACCATGCCTTTTATCTGTGGAAGGGATGCACAACCTCTCAACTCTGTGACAGCGAGCACTTTCTGTGTGGTTTCTGCGTAATTAACACCAGCACTAGACCTTTTCATTTTTGCTACTCAAGCTTATGGCCTTTTAAGGGTACCCACAGGGGAGCATCCCTCACCCCTTTGCTTGTGGCCTAAGTGATAGTCGCAGCTTATCCTTAGCTACATATACCATCTGTTAATAGCAGAAGGATCAAAAACTTTTGGCTAGCCTGCATTTTTCAAAGAATGGGGGCAGGCAGCATAAACAACACATTAGACAAGATTTCTAAGAGTTTTAATTCTGAGTTGGGGCCTAAAGACTTTCAGTTTTATTTAAACTGCCATTGCATTATTGTCTAGATTATCTTCACATGCACAGTCGTCTTAGGAGGTGGCTTGCATCAGATGAAAGCAGCATTTAAGATAAAATCCATTCTATCAAAGTCTGATTTTATCAATGAAGTGTGACACGTTGCATACCTGCATTTTTTGGCAATCTGCACACAATAAACACTGAAGTTGCAAGTTTGCCCTAAGTGATCACCCACTTTTTAAGAGTAAAATCAGATGCTTGAGAGTATATTTAATACCACTGATAGTGGGAAATACACCCCAATAGTGACACAGCAATTGCCTCTGAGCAACACAGACCTGATCTGACACAGACAATCAGACACTTTTCTTATTTATCTCCAGAAACTGTAGAAAGCTTAAAAAGTGGAAACAACAAATTATTATGGTGCTTCAGCATTAATACTTATTTTCACCAGTTTTCCTACATGCAGATTTTATCTAATTAAGTGTGGGACTTTTTTGGTTCTTTCCTGCCTAGGTACACTATTACCCTATCAGGCTTTGTTGTGCTGGTGCCCAGGCCTCCAGGCACATACACACCACATTTCTTTTGAAGGTAGAAAACACACAAGCATATTTCACAAGAGTGGCACGTGTTTTTGAGGCTTACTACCTGCTTTGCCCCCTGTCCAGGAGCAAGGGCTAGCACAGGAGCAGCCTGCTTAATGGTGCAGCAAGCACATCTAGCAGTAGGGCAATGACCTGTGGAGGCTTTGGCTTCTCCATGCAATTCCCAGACCCACTGAGGCTCCAGTAGCTCATCTGTGTCTCCTGCCACTTTTCGGTTGGTGAGAAGACTACCAGAGATCCAATGAATCAAACAGCAGCAATATTTTCATGCTGTTCATGAAATTACAGCTGAAGCTGCCTTGGAAGTGGACTACACCACTAGAGTGGTTAGACCTCTGCATTGCCTTTAGGGGCATGATGTTGGATAGACGGAGCTAAACTCCTTTACAGTCTGTCCAGACTAACCAGATGTGGTTATATGGTAGGGATGGGCTAAAGACACAGCTTTTCTTTAGATTTCCATGCGCATTGACATACTCTCCCTTCCCTGAGAAAGACAAATGTGCTTTGAGATAGTTTGGCAACATGACAGATGGTAACTACCACTGTGGCTTATTATAGTGCTGCCAATGTCTCAGATGTGCATTAAACACGTGCACTGACATGAAGTCTCAAGGAAATGTTGTTCTACATTTTTCTGCACAAGCATAATCCCTTTTCAAACAAAAAAACAAACCCCAAAGACATGAAGATTTAAAACCCTATCTGTCAGGATGTCCTGCACCGAAGGGTAAATACTATAGAGAAACTGTGCTCCTGATCTGAAGTAACACCATGTTCTTCAATCTGAAACCAGCTTGTTTATCGCTGCACACAAAAGCCTCATGACTCCAGCCAGCTCTCCTCCAAACAACCTGAAATTTCTATCTATCATACAGAGAAACTCATTGCCAAATAGGAGTTTGAGAGAGTTTTTTAAAATTTAAAGTTGGAAATAAACAATTAGTTAAATTTATATCACTTCAATATTCTGAACTAACAAATGCAGCTTATTTAAAAAAAAAAAAAAAAAAAAAAAGCCATCCTTGGAACTGTTAAGACCTTCCAAGTTCCCAAGTCCCATCAAAACCAATGCAAATTCTGTACCTATGGAGAGTACAGGCAGGTCATAGCATGTTTGTAGCTCACCTTTCATCTCTGGAAACCTGAACTGAAATCCTGCATTAGGTGGCAAATGAACCTTAAAGTGCTGACTGCTGGCAATCCCTGTCTGTGCCTGAAAAATCAAACCATAATTTGCCATTATACCTTCGTTGTGCTTAGAGAGGCTGCCAAGAAAGAAGGATCTTTAGAAAACTAGGCTTAGACTGCTAGGATAAAACAAAGTTAAGAATTGTTTCCCAGCATCCAGCCACATTTTGTCAGGCTCAAGCTTAGTCCTATGAGCCTTCATTTTCATAGGCACTGCCAATAACATCTCATTTTACAAAGAAATTTAGGAAAAAGAAACTGCACTAAAAACTGTTACCACAGACTCAACAGCTGTGAAGACTGAGCAAAGTGGGAAAACAAACACCTTTTTTACATTTTGAAGTGTTGTACAAGAAACAGTTCATGATCTGGAAAGTAGAATTGGAAGCCACTTTTGCATGCTCTGAAAACACAAATCACTAGGGTGTTACCATTATAAAAAGTCATAGTGTTCTAAGTTTTCAGCAAGGATTTTGGCCAGGGAGTTCAAGCAGAATTCACATAATTTGAGATAAAAATTGAACAACAAACTGTTCATACAGTGCCCAAACTATAAAACAGATTGGAGCAACCATAGAAAATTAAAGGAGTGGAAAAGACACATGATAAATTTTTACTCTTTCTTCTGAAAGGGAACTATCTCAGTGTGATATTTTAGTGCGTGCAAAAAAGCCCATTCATCACACAGAACTTTTTTTCTGGCTCTCATTCATCCTTACTGACATAAATGGAGTTACTTCTAGTCTGCACCAGTTTAAGTGAAAAGAGAAAAACACACGTTTCTGTCTGAACTCTGAAGGCCAGATTTTTAGTTCATGTAAATAGAAACTATTTATGATTGCTCCTGTGTCATGTGGATATTTTTTAATAAACTTAATAGGACCATTTATGTGCAAAAATAAAAATATAACATAAATATAACATTTCCTTGTTGCCAACATTCACAGCAGGCTTACAATGCCCATGGAATAATAATTCTCGTATAAACTGTCTGAAACTTCAAAATAAAGCAATTTCCTTTCCTACCTTCAGCCAGGATCCCGGTACAGTGACACTTCACAACTAAATAGGCCTCTGTGGGAGGAAAGTCTTCATTAGACTCAAACCAATAAGGTCAAAACCTTTGGCTTACTGCCCGTAACTCTATTGTCTTTCAGAAGTTTCCAAAATTTTCCCATGATTTGGAAAAAATGAGGTAGATTTGCTAGCGTCTCTTTAAATAAGCTTTTCAAAAGTTATCTAAAATGCCATTCTCAGTAGCTCATCTATTAAATCTCCTATTAACTAGAGACAAAAAGCCTCACTGCCAGTTCAGGTTTTTGTAATAAATGCATGAATAATCTAGTTTGCATTTCATAAAATTGGCAGTCCACCTAATAGTCACAGTCCCTGCAAGTGTTAAAAGTCACTAGTTCCTGTCTTCAGCAATGCAATTTTGTGGAATTATATTACACTAGATCTCATACACCTCTGCAAAACAGCATTGCTGTGAAAACACCACTTACTGGCTACCTAGAGTTTTACTTGCTATAAGCTGTTTAGACCACATGAAACCTGCAATACTCTGTTAGATCTTTACAAATTTCATGAAATCTTTTTCGGATATCCAAAAAATCCTGAACTACTTGAATCTTTTGTCTCCCAGCACTGGGGACTGACCCATAATCTCTTTCCCAGCCAGTATACCAAATCTGTAGCCAACCTTGTCACTGACTCCAACAGCTGCTTAAATTCACCAGAGGGGATAGCAGCAATCCTACTTCTAAAAGAACACCACAAGGCTTACGTTCACGATGCCTTGAGGAGACACTGAAAGGAAGGTCAAAGGTGAAGAAAAGATAAAGTGCAGTACAAGAAGATCAGTAAAGTTGAATCTTCTTGATGAAAAACTCATGTCTGTTTCTTCATGATGCAAACAACATAACTTCATTTCAAAAAGCCTCTGGTTTTTGTTGATTTTTTTCCCCTTCTCTTTTGGTTTGGTGTATTTTGAAGTTTATTGAAGGGGTTTTTTTCTTTTTTTTTTAGGTCAGAGCTCTGTGCATCTAAAAGCCTTATTCAGTTGTTCTTGTCACGAGTACTTTGTCTTACACAGGCTGCATTACTCTTGTAAACAGAGGCAGCATCAAAGTGAAAGCAGATAGAGTCACATCAGTGGATTAAGGCCTTCTGCATGATAAAGTAGCTACCTAGGGTGGGATAAACTTAATATGTGAAAGAATGTTATTGAGGAGGAATAAAGTGCCAAAACTCTGTCATTCTCTTCGTAATGTCCTAATCTAATGCCTGACACCAAGGCCTTAGGCCAGTGTTAGTGTTAATCAATGAAATACCCATCTGTGTTCCCTGTCCTTATCGCTATTTAGAACTAGCCTAAACTCAATTATTTTCCCTTAGAGACCAAGATGGGATATTAAGTTGAGTGAAAGGGATTGTGTCCCACAAAGAAATCCCAGTGTTAAAATGCAGAGGTGTCAACATTGCTAACTAAATTTCGGTTAAACAGAGATTAAATGCTAGTTCTTTGGACATGAAACACTGCATATATTAAATCTGGTTAAAAATCCTTATTTAGAGAGTGGCTAAAAACTGTTAAGCAGTTTAATCAACTTATAATGTAAATTTTGTTCCCTCATATGCATTATTTATCCCCTGCAATAACCATTGTATAATAAATGTTTGAAGAGCACACTCAGATAAAGCAATAGGAAAGCGCAGCCTCTTGCTGTTACCTAAAGCTGTGAATGATACAGACATTGCCAGATACATAATGGTTATCTGAGGAGTATGTAATTTATCCCACGAGTGAGCTGCAAATCTCATAATTCAAGACTGCCTTAGTCACGAATGAGTTATGGAGGTGTTTTTCACAAGTGGGATTACTCTCACATCCCATCGATGCTCATTATTGTATTTTTGGTTTGTATCACCAAGATATAAAATATTATTCTTTTTTATTTTATTAAATTTTCAAACTTGTGTGGCCTGTCTTTTTGTGCCTTTTTGGTTTTTTTAATTAGAACTCTGTGAAGACAGGAAGACTCTACAGAAGTACGTGGGTATTAAGGACATATCCAAGTGGATATATAGAAAAGAGATAAATAAACCTCCAAATTAACAAGGAATAAATACGTCCAGCTTCTTTGTAATGAGAAATTTCTGGGGTTAATTTCTCAATAGTCTCTGTGCTGAACTCACCATGCACGTTTCTTTAGAGTTTTCTTTTCTGTTTCCTTTTTTAATTGTAAATTAACTGGGAGTGCTTTGTTACCACAAGCTTTTTTTTTTTACTTTTTTTTTTCAAATCTTTTAAGGTTGACATTCAAAAATGTTACATAAATAAACAGCAAAAATATTTTCTTCTAAATTAAGAGATGTGCATTCTCTTTGGTATATATGAATAAAAAAAGATACTGAAGTGACTGAAATCAGATAAACATTTCTAACATGACCATCATGGCAGTACCAGAGAAAAAGCAGAAGAAATGTCTCTTTGGCTCACTTTGTCTGCCAGTAATTTGCCAAGTGCAACCATCCTCATGGTATTGGTCTTAACTTGTAGACATCCCAATCTTCTGTTTCTGGTTCAGTACACCTTTTTGTTTCTCTTTGAACTACCACTGTAATTTTCTTGATTGCCACTTTGCATCTTTGTTTAGCATCTCAAGCAAATTGGCTGAAGAGAGGGCAATAACATTTTCTTAACACTGGTAAGCATAGGATGCTGAAAGGGGTTTTGGTGCTGTGATATTTTTTTTTCTTCTTCTTAGCCAGGAGTATGGGCATAAATGCAGTGGAGCTTTCTGACTGTGGGGGTCCCTGCTCTTTCCTCTCCACCAGAAGTTGCATTTAGTACGTACTTTCTCATTGGTGAGAAAGATGTATGCTTTCTCATTTGCAGAGTAGCCTCTACTTTTTCAGACTTTAAGACTTTTTCATTTAAAAAGTAACAGATTTCTGTCTTGGTTACTTGGGACTCCAGACATGGGAGCTGGTTTTATGTGATACACATTCAAGAGGAAAAAGCAAACATGATTGTGTGAGGGTTTGGATTGTTGGGTTGTTTTTTTTTTTCCAAGAGAGAGAGATGCAATATTTCAAATTATAGGCAGTTGTGAAATTTTGGTTTACACAGTGTAGAAAATGTAGGTAGTTCTTGGGTCATTTAGATATTTCTCAAGGTGACAGTTGGAAAAGTTCATAAAAAAGCGTTGTTTGAAGCCTGAAAAAGTAATTTTGTCAAGATTTACAGGCAGTATTAAAGACTTGAGGAACTAAGGGATTCAAAAACCTGCTTCTAACATAGCTGAGTGAGCTTTGGCTTGTACTTTAGAAAGCACTGTATCTTCTTGGGTTAGCAGAAATTGTTAATGATAATATAGAATAGAAGGTTGGTGTGAGGCCTTCTCTTAAAAAAAATTATGCTTTTTAGATCCATTCTCCTCTCCAAGGTCTCAGTATTACTTTGACTGAATGAAATTGTTCCTAGAGGGTTGCATTACAAAGGCTGAGTCTACCCTATTTTGATGATTCCCAAACTTAAAGAGAGGCACACACCACAATAAATAAAAAGGCGCTGCTAGTAGCAGGCATTTAGAAGTCCCATACTGGTGAAAATTTGAAGCCAGCTGTATACTGTTCTCATCACAAATCAACATTTCATGTTCACAGTGACAAACACTAAAAGAATGTGCTGGTTTAAAATTCTCCGTACTTCTTTACCTTTTTTTTTTTTCTTCCTTTTTTTTCTTTTGCCCCAAATTTAGGGGTAATTGCCTTTAGGTGGGTTTAGGGTTACACTGGTGGTTAGGGAGGGGTGTCTGAGGAGGTCATTGAAAACCTTGCACTGATGAACTAGGGCAAAGTTTTGCTCCTTGCTTCACTCTCCAGCCTGGCATTAGAGGGCATTGTGTTATTATGGCTCCCATCTCACAAGAGAGATAAAACTGGAGATTCATCCACATGTATATAAACAGAATTCCAGACTCCCTGTAACTAGTTGCATCAGTTGTATTAATACTGCAACTCTAATTCATTCTTCCTACTTGAATCCCCCTGCACTAGTTAAAAGCAGTTTACTTTCTGCCTGTAATTGCTGGATACTGTTTCTGTGCTTGATAAACACAAGCTACACTGCAGAAGTGCCTGCATTTCAGTAACAAGTAGATGCTTTCTCTGCTTAAGCAGTGTAGAAAAAATATGGCTGACTGCTTGAATTCCTTGTAGGAAACGTGATCTTCAAGATGCTGGTGGTGGGAGGGCCTCATGATAAGCACTGAATGTTTACAAAAAGCACTTGATACAGCATGGTGGGGTTTTTTTCTTAAATTTTTAGAGGTAAGGCGTCCCAGAAAAAATGAGGCAGTGGCACAGATTGCCTTGGAGAACACTACATACAAGAAGAATCTGAATCCAAATAGGAAATACATCTGCAGGAAATTAGCTTCCCTTTTGCTGATGGAGAACTGAGGCAGAGGACATATCACAGGCGGGCGGACAGGCAAAGCCAGGGAAAGGCTCCCTCATCCCCTGTGGACCCCTGCACTATTTCAGCCATGGCCCACTCTCCCAAATCCATGCTGGTGCAGAATGGCTCCGCTCCACCTCCATCACACGGCTGGAGCTATAAGCTACAAGACAACCAGTCTCATGCAAAGGACACAACCTAATACAATTCAAATATAATTTTTATATAAACATCGTAGCACAAGACAGTTGGAAAGCTCATTGTGTAATTCAGCAATTCAATCATGTTTGTTGTTGCTGTACAGTACTGTACACTATAGATGGAGAGGGGAACTGTCTCAGAGTCAAGTGGATCAAAAACAGTCTACGAGAGCCAACTAAAAAAGGCTGTTGTACTTAGTTGACTGAAGTGGAGAATGAAGTGCTCTCCCTCAATTAATGAAAGTGTGGTGGAGCTGATTAACCTGCTTGTTACCTTGGTAACCTGAGATTTAAATTGTGAATGAATACATAAGGCTATGGATACCTTTTATCAGACAAGAATCTGATTAACAGTTTGAGTGAGAGAGCTACAAGGCTGAGAGGTACTGGCACTTAATCTGTTTATGAGATAACACTTTTAATTTCTAAGGGGTTGTCAGTGCTACTATATGTGAAAGACACCAATAAATAGCATGACAGGCATATGCTATGCTGCAGCTGCCTTGCAGGTTGTGCGTGCAGACCTAAACACTCAAAATCCTTCATCAGTGCAACTCCCCTGAGCCACCACAGAATCCACCTGGCTTTGGATTGGGATGACCTCTTACAGCATCCTCTGAAATCACTAGAGCTTCTGTATGCAAAGTGCCCATGCTGCACCTTGTGTACCTCATCTCTCTGCTCACTTCATTCTTTGTCATTTGTGCGTCTCAGGCTAATGGATAAGACTTCATATTTATTAACATTAACCATCTTTCACCAGCTTTCCACCCCTTTCTAGAAAAGGCCTGAGGCTACATTCTCCCCTCAGTTACACCTGTCCAAACCCATTGACTTCAGTGAGATTGAACAGGTGTAAGCAAGGAGAAAATTTGGCCCCCTGTTGTCTATGAATTGCATTATCTGTGTTCACCACTGCCTTGACTTTATGTCACTGGCAAGTATAATTAATTTATAGTTTGTCTTATTCTCTTAGTTGTTTAATAAATACATGAAAACAGAAGACTCCTGTGGGACTTACTCCAGATACCTGTAATAGAAACTCCCCTACTGATACAGCTTCTTCAGGAATATCCTTCATATTTCCTCTTCTTTTTATCAATTCTTTATGAATTTTTATTATCTTCTCTGGATTTTGCAGTTCTGCAGAATCACGTTTCTTGTGTGTCATGATATGACCTGTTAGGAAAAAAAATGGTGACACCACTAGCTGCTGAGAAGGGAGCTGATCTTAAACTGAAAATATCTTCCATTTGCCTTTTGCCAAGACCAATGTCAGTGCATGAGGAACACCTTCAAGTAGCAATTAGCTACAAGAAATCACTTTGTCATGAAGACTGTTGCCTGAATTAAATCAAAGACAACATCAAGGAGTCCTCAGGGAAGACAATTGACTCTTTCAGAGATTTAACTAGTTTTGTGAGACTGAATTGAAGCTTTCTGAATAGCAGTTACTGTTCTATATGCTTAGCTGTCTTAGGAAGCTGGGGGTATTTGACCCCCTTCCAAATGTCCCAGCACTAACTCTATTCCTTATAAAACTAGGAATGTATAAAGCTGTTGCTTGATACCAGCGTAATCAGTCAAGTGTAGCTGAGCAGTCATACAAAGCAGAAAGAGGAAGCTTTACCTCTCCAATGACATCATCATGATTATTTCTGTTAAAACCAGTAAACTCAAGATTAATATATTTCAAGCAAAAATAGGAAATCCTTACATGTCTTCCATATGGCACTTTATAGCTTTCTGAGCACTTTTCAACAGGCACTATCATCACCATCCCTATTTCATAGGTGTGTTATAAAGAGGCTCACAAGGCAAAGATCATCCAGCAGGTCAAAGGGAGATCAGGCTTCCCAAGGTCCAATCTAGCGTGCTGTTGTCTAAACCAAACTTATTGTGCACCACAGCAAGTGAGTTGAGGTGAATCTCATTCCGGTATGCTCAGCTTAACAGTAACTGAAAACTGCACATTCCTGTACAAAAAAATCTGGCTTGCCTTGTATAGTATTTTTGCTTTTCACATTTTTTAAATGCTATCCCTGGTTTCCTCTGAACTTCTAGTCAAACCTAAGCAGCATTAAGAAGTTTACAAAGGCAGGGTGTTGAATGATTGACAGTGCCTTTTGCTGTATTATTGATGCATTTAGAGTAATTATTGAATGGACGTTAAGTCAAGAGCAGGCCACCCGCTCCACACGTGGCACTCTTCTCACAGTCTACTAAATTAATGCCTCTTCTCCTAGACGTATGGATTTCCTGTCACAGAAACAATCTTCTTCCAGTAGAAACACAACAGACTATTTTGCCAGCATTGTGCATCTTTCAGCTGATAACTAGAGCTCAATGTATTATGCATGTTCTACTGCTCTAATAAATACAGGATTGACTTGTTTACTACCACCAGTGTTGCCTCGATTAGCACTGTGTTTCTCTAGGCCATTATTCATTGGTGAGAGGAAGCTAAGACCCACTTGGTTCTCCATTAATCCAACTGTGTGAAACAAACTGGTTAATTTTTCAGCTTCTGTTGTTTGTTACTTAATGAAGATAAATCGATTATTTCATTGCTATCATTAACACCCTATTTATGAAGTGCAACATCATTTGTTTTTCAACTTTGAGCAACAAATTAGTACCTCTTACCTCTTGTTTCTCTGTGGAAATTCGGTCTCAAATTTCCCTCATTGGGCCAAAATGTACATCCAAAGTCCACAACACAGTGCCCTGGAATAGGCTCCAAGACAAGTGCTTTGGCTATGGCCAGAGACAGAAATTATTTTCCCTTCTCATTGCCACCTGTTGGAGTTGATACAAGCCTGGCATCCAGGATCTAGGACTCATTCACTCTGGTTGCTCATGCATCTTAGAAAACTGTAAACAGGTAAGTAACCCTGAATCTACCCAAACCTTGAAATCCCACCCATATTTATATATCTTTATATAGCATCTAGCAAGGAATTCCCCAGTGGGACTAGAAGGACTCTTCAGACTACCAATGAAGACACAATGAACTCTTGCATTTTGTTTAGTGCAGGCAATAGACAGTTGCTAGCCAAGGTCAGCTGCCCTGTCTAGGGATGAGGCTGCCCACTCAAGTACCTGATGTACCAAGATCAACCAGACCCCTGGCTATTGTTAGGATAAGGTGTGAAAGGAGAATTACAAGTGAAATAAAAGCCCTGCAACATAACATCAGGAACAAATGGACTGAGAAATGAAGGAAAGCAGAAATGGGTCCACAGAGGAAGAAAATCCAAGTATAAAGCCGTAGATTAAAAGATTAGGCATAATATATGTAAAGCATAGGAGTTAAGACTGCCACAGCTGCTCCAAGAACAGGCTCTTCAGAAGCTGGGTGTATAGGATAGCCCAGATTCTCAAACACAGGGGCCCTTGTCTGCATATTAGATCTGTAAGCAGCCAGTCTGGTTATCTAAAGTGCCAAGCACCCAACAGGCTCCACATAGGCCCTCCACAGATTTTAGACTGCTGTTTCTCAAAACTTAGCCCAGCACAGTATCCATTGCTGTGCAGCACTTGCATCATGTATTTAATTACCTGCAACAAGTTATGGTCATTCTAGTCCAAGACATTTTTCAGCGGGCTGCCAATACCATTACTTGTCCACAGGCATCTGACACCATCTTATAAAGCTACATTCCAGGCACAAAGGCACCCATAAGTCTAATTCTGCCCTTTCCAATTCCTTCTGGACATCTCTTGAATCACTCTAGTGAATCACTTTAATGTTGCAGCAGTTCAGTTTTCTGCCACGGTATTACCTGGAATGATCAAGCTGCTGGGAGACGAGGAATAGCACTTCACATTTTTAGGCTTGTTTCTCAGGCTGACACAATTCTGATTCTTTTCTCCTTCTGCTCATCTGTCAGGTGTAACATTGCAGGGTCAACCTCTCATCAGCATTTGCATTAGATGGCCATCCCTACTGGGGCTACATTGCAGGGTTTTATTGATGTGTTTTGAGGGGACATAGACCATACTGGAAGGACAAATAAAATGCACAACAGTACCATTCATGTAGCAGGAAAGAATTTTAACCCTGCACTTCTTAGTAGTCAAAACATATACATCCCACCTTAATTTTGTTTGTGGTACCTGAAAGCACAATATCTGTAAAACTAGGCACACTTCAAAAGAAGGACGGGAACTAAAAGAAAAAAAAGTCAACAAAATAAACAGCTGCTTTTCCTTTAGATGTGAGAGTCCATTGAGTGCACCCTTTTCATTGCTCTAAAATGCAGCAAGAAAGAGTGTTCTTGCAGCATTTCAAAGAGAAGCCAAACATGCAAAGATCGCTGTTTCTCATGATATTTTGGAGAGAAGGACTGTGGTGTCTAGGAGTTTCCCAGAGAGCAACAGAAAGATTTTTTTGAAGAACTGACATATAGTAGTGTCTACAGGATACCACTGACTCAGCTCACTGGCTCCCTGGAAACATAAACTTGGCCTTGCTGGTATTCTGTGAGGTGACTGCTATTGAATAGGATGACTTTGCTGTAACTAAGAGTTCCTCCTTCAGTCCTCAAAAGCACTTGTAAAGAGAACCACAGTAAACACAAAAGTCAGAAAGTTACTATGTGGAGACAGTTGTCTTTTTGCAGAACACGTTGCATCCAGGAATCTGATGTAAAGTTATCTTTACCTCTCTTTAGCCTGTCCTATAAGTTGTCACTGAAATAAAAGCATGACTTCTTTAGAATCTGCTTCCCGTCTTGTTCAGTTTATACAGGCCAATGTTAAACTACATCTCCCATGTGGTGTCACCAAATTGTAAAGACCCAAAAAAACAGCCTACCAGCAATGAATTGGTAGATAGAGGAGAAAAAAAACCCAGGGGTTTAATGTTAAAGGTCAGGAGTGTAGAGGCAAAGAAGGGAAAGGGCTGGACAATTTTATTCCCAGTCTAACTAAAACCTGCTGCAATTGTCTGGATAGGTCATGTGAGTGTGCCTCATGTAAGTCCCCTCTTCTGAAGCAGTGGAGCTGAAGACAATCTATCTAAGGGACTGAGTGAAGCATCATAATTCATCATGGCTCTGACCTGTCAAGAAGCTGTTTAATTTCTTATATGTCAATTAAGCCCAAAGGAGGGGAAGGCCCCAGTCATGACTGTTGTGGAGAACATTGCTGCACCCAGTAAATACAGCCTAAGAGTCAGCCTGACATTTGCACTGTAATGGGGTCCTTCTCTCTCCCACCACCAACCATGCAGGCAGGGCTGAGAACCAGAACAGCCTGAACACGCACCATGGATTTGAATTAGAAAGCAGGGTGCACCTTTAGATCATTATACAGGCAGATACCACGTAGGTACTTCCAGAGAAGATCCTGCTTACTTTAGCAAAAAGTAGCTGCCTTCCTGCCTTCTAATGTGTTCATTTAAGCCTGGAGAAAGGAAGATTCTCCCTTGGTCAAAGATGATCAGGTTAAAGATCACTTAAGCAAACCTGACACATACAAATCCATGGGCCCGGATGGGCTGCACCCCTGAGTGCTGAGATAGCTGGCAGATGTTATTGCTAAGCCATCCTCCATCATCCTTGAAAGGTCATGGAGAACAGAAGGGGTACCTAAGGACTGGAGGAGAGCCAGTGTCACTCCAGTCTTCAAAAAGGGCAAGAAGGAGGACCCAGGAAACTACAGGCTGGTCAGCCTCACCTCCATCCCTGGAAAGGTGATGGAACAGCTCACCCTGGAGGTCATCTCTAAGCATGTGGAAGAAAAGAAGGTTGTCAGGAGTAGTCAACATGGATTCACCAAGGGGAAATCACACCTGACCACCCTAATAGCCATCTGTGATGGAATGACTGATTGGGTAGATGAGGGGAGAGTGGTGGATATTGTCTACCTTGAACTCAGCAAGGCTTTTGACACTGTGTCCTACAACATCCTCATAGGTAAGTTCAGGAAGTGTGTGTTAGATGAGTGGATAGTGAGGTGGATTGAGAACTGGCTGCATGGCAGAGCTCAGGGGGTTGTGATCCAACAGCACAGAGCCTAGCTGGAGGCCTGCAGCTAGTCATGCTTCCCAGGGGTCAGTACTGGTTCCAGTCTTGTTCAACTTATTCATCAATGACGTGTATGAAGGGACAGAGTGCACCGTCAACAAGTCTAATGATGATGCAAAACTGGGAGAAGCAGCTGATACACCAGAAGGCTAAAGAGGTGGGCAGAGAGGAACCTAATGAAGTTCAACAAAGGCAAGTGTAAGGTCCTGCACCTGGGGAGGAATAATCCCATGCACTAGTACAGGATAGGGGTTGACCTGCTAGAAAGCAGCTCTGCAGAGAAGGACCTGGGTGTTCTGGTGGCAAGCTGACCATGAGCCAGCAGGGTGGCCTTGTGGCCAAGAAGATCAATGGTACCCTGGGACCCATTAGGAGAACTGTGGCCAGAAGATCAAGGTTGTCCTCCTCCTCTACTCTGCTGTGGTGAGGCCGCATCTGAAATGCTGTGTCCAGTTCTAGGCTCCCCAGTTCAAGAGAGATGGGGAGCTACTGGAGAGGGTCCAGCAGAGGACTACAAAGATGATTAGTGGACTAGAGCATCTCTCTTGTGAGGAAAGGCTGAGAGGGCTGGGGCTGTTTAGCCTGGAGAAGAGAAGACTGAGAGGG
The DNA here is from genome assembly GCF_023638135.1 of Falco biarmicus. Lineage (NCBI taxonomy): Eukaryota > Metazoa > Chordata > Aves > Falconiformes > Falconidae > Falco > Falco biarmicus. The sequence continues at coordinate 20,703,151 of NC_079298.1, forward strand.
GATCTTATCAATGTCTGCAAGTATCTTAAGGGTGAGTATAAAGAAGGTGGGGCCAGGATCTTTTCCCCAGCAACAGAACAAGGGGCAACAGGCACAAACTGCAACATGGGAATCTCCGTGTGAATATGAGGAAACACTTCTTTACTGTGAGAGTGACAGAGCACTGGAACAGGCTGCCCAGGGAGGTTGTGGAGTCTTCTCTGGAGACATTCAGAACCTACCTGGACACAATCCTGTGCAACCTGCTCTAGGTGAACCTGCTTTAGCAGGGGGTTGGACTAGGTGATCTCTGGAGGTCACTTCCAACCCTGAACACTCTGTGATTCACAGCCAAATAAGTGTTCTTCATCCCCATGTTGTCTGCGCTCATTCTGAACACCTGAATTATTTTCTCTTTAAGCTATCTCCAGATAACGTGTACCGATCCCTCAGGTAAGCCTTCATGAAGAAGTAATTTGTTAGTTTTTTGGCAGTATGTTTGTCCTAAACATTTATCGTGTTGCACTATTCTGAGAAGTGGCGCGATGAAAACAACAACAAAGGGCTCCATGTTCCAAGAGACTTACTACCTTCCTAATTAAATGTGGTTGGAAAATACCTCAAAAGATGCTAGATCTAACTTTTATCCTACAGGCTCAAGGTGAGATCTGACCATCAGCCAGGCTTTCCCTTTACTTCACAGCATTGCCAACAATGACCTGCAGCACCACGTACTGACTGACAGCTTCACCGTGGCTCAGACACTTCACAACAGTGGAAGATCTGGCCCAGGGATCCCCTCAGCAATGTCCCCCTAAGCAAGTGCCTCACTGGGATCTGCAACATCCTCTGAAGTGCCAGGGCTCAACCACTGCAGCAAGCAGGAACTGAGCGTTTTGGGGAACTACATTCTGGCAGAAGAAACTGCAAGAACCAGGTTAGGGCACAACCAAGACCTCCCCTAATGACATAGCTGAAATGGTTTAAGAGTTACGAACCCAACTGTTTGCTTCGGCTTCAGTTGCTGCCAGGATGCTGCAAGTACCTGCATGTGAACTAAGTCAGTTTAATGTGATTTAAATTTACCTGGCTGGGATTGCCCTGAAACAGGCCAGAGGCACACACAGGATTTGTTTGACCCCTGATCTGCAGCTGTATTAATCTGCAGCTGAGGGGCAGTAGTGAACCAGAAGGGGTAGGTTCTTACGCTACTCAGTCATATCTGCACTTGTACGTACCCCTTTATAGGAGTAAAATGGCATTTTTACAATGTAGCTGAAAGGCAGGAGTGCCGTTTGAAGTATTATTTTAATACTTTAGCTTTTTACCATAGGTCATATATGTGACAGAATAGCCAGAGATTTAAGTGGCAAGAGAGCCACTTAAACCAGAATAAATTATATATAGCAAACTCCTGCTTTAGATATCAAAGTGGATAGACACAGCTACTCACCCACACTGAACCAATGTGCTATTTTTCAGAACAGAATCACATCTTGAACAAATAAAAATGCTTTGTAAAGGTTATAATCAATTACTTTTTTCTTATAACTGTATATTTGTGCTGTATCTCAAATTATTTTTTTTTCTCCGTTCCTCTTCCTCTTCTACTTGAATCAACTATGGGAATTGCAACCAAGGTTGCAGCCAGGTTCCCAGAACTATATTATTGTTTTACTGTGGACCTGCAGCAACTGGTTGGGCAGTAATAGCCCTCTTCTCCCATTAGATATTATGCTCATCCTGGCCATAATATAGTAGAAGTCAGATTCTCATCTAACCTGAGGGGACTGTTTCCTTTATTCATTTCCCCACCAAACTGCAAACACCACAATAATATATTCTGACTAAAAGAAATAAAAAGGTTCCTGTAGCTGTAGTTTAGGTTTGCGTATGCTGCTGAAAGAGGTCAGCTCTGTTAATGGCATGTGAGAAGTATGTATACAAATGTGCTCACTGCTGGGCAATCACCAGCCTTTAATGTGTAGAGAAATCAGCAGAGACTCATATGTATGTTTTATTAATTCTTCCTCTATCCTGGTCTGTGCAGGCCTGGTGCATGCTGTTATTTAGGAATTTACATACTATTGGTTCTACAGTTTGAGACCAGATAAGAAAGTTGATTAACTACCACACAAATAAATTTGGTGATGTTTTTGAAGAGTCAAGGCCTACGTATAGTCATGCTGCAGTTCTGCTGGAAAACTGTGAAGCAGGATGCCAGCACCTATCAAACGAGTAAGGTGAGCTACAGCTCACAGACAGCTTATTCTGACACTGAACAGAAGAATCACACCTGATTCCCCATTCCAACCCGACGTTTCATTTGCTCTGTGAATGTTAAAGACAAAGAGGAAGACAAGGTTCAACATTTCCAGGTACACTGTGTAAAGACACATAAAATTTTACTTCCCTTGCAAACAGAGTCCCTTTTTAGTTGCCTGCAAAAAAACCCCTGCAGCTTTTCCTATGCTATTTGACAAAGGTAGAACATATTGTTCTATGGGTGGCTGTTTTGTGGCTTTTTTTCCAGCTCACAAGCCTAAGATGGGGAACAAGGACATATTCTCCAAGTTTTCCAAGGGAAGCTGGAAGAGCATCTTTGCTGCAACAGACGCATGAAAGGAGTTCTCAGAATGCAAGGCAGGTGACCAAAACATAGACTACAATAACAAGCAGCATAGAAAATGCCAGAGAATATGGCAATTGCTTCTGAGGAAATAACTGCAGTGTCTGTAGGGCAATATTCATATTTCAGCTGTTAAAGGCACTCAAAGCAGCAAGCATGATCACCAGCTGCTCTGTAAGTTTCGTATAACTGAGAGGTATTTGAATCAGATATATGGGACTGTCCTTCACAACACAAGTTACATTATATTCAGGTTAGTTTCCCCACTTCCATACAGAAAATCATAGGCAGAGTGCTAGATGTGTTTTTACCCTTTACAGTTAAATAGACCCACTGTACAGCCAACAACTGCTCATGAGCCAGATTCTAGGGCATGGAAGAGCTCAAGGGTTTGCTCCCTCATTCACAGAGACAGTAAGTATATTAGCATCTGTGAATAGCCTATACCATCAGGAGAGTCATTGCCAAGCATAAACTAAATAAAACCTCCACAAAGTGTGAAAGTTAAGTCTGATTTCTTATTCTGACAGAATCACTAATAATGGTTTAAATTTTGAATCACAGCTGTAATCCTATTCCAGAAAGCCTTTCCAAAGCCAAGGCAGCTTCTTGGTCAAGCAAATATGACAACTGCACAGAAGTAAAATAGAAGGTTTTGCAATATTTAGTCTTAGAAAAGAGTAAAGGACTATGTTTGGTTGCTTAGATGTATCTATGGTACAGATATGTGAGGTTGAGGCTTGAGAATACGAGAGATATATTGCACATACCTGGTTCTGAAATGTGTCAAGAGTGGATCCACATCCAGTAAGAAGTCTCATATGTAGAAGATAAAGTTAAGCTGCTTCCCCATGAGCACCATTCTTTTTGCCATGCCCCTGTAAGGCTGGAATCAACTTAGCAAGCAGGCAAAGAACAGCAAGCTTCTGTCCCTCTGTCCCTATGGACTTTATCCAGTGATGTTGGTGATGGAATGAGATTCTGTTCAGAAGATCCTGGCCAGCGGAGGTGTGCAGTAACCTGTGACAATTTACCACAAGAGAAAACAGACCACTGGGAAGTGACAAAAGATGACAATTGATTGTATAGGTATTAAACAGGCACAAGTCTGTATTTCCCACAGAAACGTCTACACGTCTCCACAGAGAAGTCAGTCTCATCCACTGCCTCTAAGGAACCTGATTCCACTGCATATATGAAAATGTGAAAAAAAATTTTCACACTTAAATCACTTAGCCCTTTCCCATTACAACTCACGGATCTGGCTGGGACCAAGGGCACAAAATAATAGTTTCCTTGCCTTCCAATTATTCCACATTTACGGCAACAGGAACCAACATCCAATAAGGCCATACTAGTCCACACCACAGCTGAACAGGTGTCTCTAGAAGGATGTAAAACCTTGGCACAGCAAGATATATGTCTCAAGTGAGTCAAATTCTACTGTCAGGTGGAAGGAAATAGACTCAGAATGATTATGTATGAACTCACATCAATACCAGTTCCTGAAAGCAGAATTTGACTGAGAGTATCTGCCCTAGCTGATTTTACTAGCATGTGCCATATTAAAACCTCCCATCAGTACAGAAAGAACTCTGCATAAGTTGGCACAAAACAGAAGCTTTTCTGCTCAGGTTAGCAGCGTTCCTGCTGGACAGGGCTGAGCTGAAGTTCACTGGAATCCCAGGCAAGGCAAACACCACCGTAGATTCTAAGACCCAAGCAATTCAATGCTGATTAAACCACTTACCTTTGAGAAGGTAGGGCCAATGGTGCTTAAAGTGGGGTGAGGCTCAATGTTTTGCTGACTGCTGTTGAAATTGGTAACAGACTTCGCATATTATATCACCAGGTTTTTCTGGTTGTATTTCATATGCAGTGTTTTTCTGCTTTTGACTTTGAGGTGTGAGGGGGAAGGCTCTAATCATATGGCCTTGTGCAGATGCTCCATTTGCATTTCTATTAATCCAGGCCCTCCTGGAGACGTTTGAGCATAGGCACAGCATGCTCTGCGTTTGAACTTGTGAGAACCCACACCACTGCTTAATAACTTAATACATATGTATAGCCTCCTTCAGACAGCCCACTAGGAGGCAGAAGCAGGGGGAGGCGCTATTAGTGCATAGGCTGCAGGGCTCTATGTAAATGCATTTTGACAAGGAGGATACCTTACCGAATAAAGAACCCAGCTCTTTAGTGCTGGGCTGGTGCTGATTTAGGTCAGAAAACCTGCTTTACCAGAATTTGTACAAATGAGAGCTCACAAGGATCTGCTGGAGAATGTTTAAGGTGTCTAGCAACTTTGCTCACAGCACTTGAATGTAATGATGATACGTTCCATACAAGCTGTCCTACAGGAACAAAAAGTAAGGCTGGATCTTTGTCCCCCTCTACTTTTATCTTCCCTGAACACCTCCTCAGAATGATCCCCAACCCTGTCCCAGCAAACTGCCACAATAACCACAAGAAATGGCAGATTCCCCATGTCTGAAGTGTTTAATAGCTAATGGTTTAAAGCAGCAACCTCTGGGTAGAACTGGGCCAAGATCTCTTACTATAAAATAGCTTTCATTAGAAAATAGAGTCAAAAGGGAAAGTTTTTTAGAGAAAACATGCTCTGGAGCCCATTTCTGCAAAACACATCCAAGAGGACAGATAAAAGACCCCCCCCGATGTCAGCACAGATGGGTGCAGACAGGGTCCCAAGGCTACTACGTTAGCATGCCTACACAGCCTGCAACCGGACTGTCTCCTGCCAGTGGGGAGAAGGGAAAAACCTCTCCAACCCAAACACACCCTTGTTCTTGCAGAGCCACGCCAAAAAAAATCTGTCAGCCACCTTGCTGCTTCTCCTTCCTGGGATTCCCTGGCCCAAGACTTGCTCTGAAAGAGGCCAGGAAGGGATTTGAACCAAGCTTGGCCACATCCAGAGTGAGTACCAACAGCAACAGGCAGAAGACAAGGGAGGAAGGACTGATTCTGGATGTCTTTTTTCCTCTCAAAAAATTGTATTGTTCATTTTCACACAAAACAAAAACTAACCAACTTCCTAGATTTCCTCTCTCCATAATTCCTGCTTTCCAGCCAGCTCCAGCAGATGTAAAAAGTTAATGTGAAACACTCTGCAAGGATGACGCCATTTTATAATTGTCCTACCCTTAAAACAGAAAGTGTCCATTGCTCTCTCCAACCCCAGCACCCCTCTGAAGTGCCCATTAAAGTCTTCTCTATATAGGCCTAGCTGCCTGTGAAATTGGTTTACACCAAATTCCAGGAAGAGGCTCTTAGCCGTCCCATAATAAAATAAACCATGTGTGGTAGATGCTAACCTCCAGGACTGACACTCAGCTGCAGACAAAATAGCCACACAGGCAGTAAGCGATCCAACCCATCACCTTTAAAGTGGCAGCTGCAGACAAATGGAAAAATGACATGCTGGAAGAAACACTGAGAGAGGAAGAAGAGAGCCCAGGTCTGAGAGTCAATCTTAGCCCATCAGGTAAAGAGAACAGATACGTGTAGGGATAATTGGTGATGAGACACTTGAAATTAGGTGCATGATAGGTCCACCACTGCCCGGCCACATTCATTTTTGTTACACTCAATGAGCACTGGGGGGGGGGGGGGGGGGGGGAGTTAAGAATATTTCTTAAACCTTTGCATCCTCCTGTCACATTTCCATGACTCTGTATCTCCCTCATAGACGCACAGACAATTGTCCTGTGCAGGCTGTCACCCATACAGCTCTGCTGTGGACGTGTGGCTGCAGGCAGAGCTCACGACATGGGCCCTGGTCTTGTTCCCACAAATCTCGGCAGAAGGTAACAAAGCTCAGCCTGCCCATGGCCGTACCCTTACCCTCCAGCACCACGTGCTGCTCACAGCAGCCCACCACAAAGAGTGGAACAGGCACCCAAAACAGAGCAGGGTGGCAACCCCAGTTTCCAGCTGATGGGGAGCTCCAAAGGCAAGGGTAGAAGGGGAGGGTGGGGGGAGTGGTAGCCCCAGCTTGCCCTCACCCACACTTGTGAGAAGACGTGGTGGATTAAATCCCAACCTGGTGAGCAATGGGAGAGGGCTGCTCCTCTGCACTGCCACCCTTTTCAAAATTACATATTCTGACTTCCCTTAAGTGAAGTTTTTCATCCCAGAGCCTACAGACACAGCAGGAGAGGGTGGGGAGGGAAGGCTGGCAGCCCACAGGCCAGACTTTGTACCCCATTTTGAGTGCAGCACCTCCAGGCTGCTGCTGCCACAGGCCTGGTCTCCCGGGGCAGTGAGCTGCCAGCTCCCAGCACCATGGGCACCGGCCTCTGCTTGCCTCACACAAGCAGGGAGACAAGAGCAGCCGGCCCTGGGGCAGCACGTGTTCTGCAGGGCCAGCACCTCCACTCCCAGAGCTAGCACCAAGGTCCCACAGGTGCAGAAAAGAGCCAGCAAGCATCAGGCCTCTTTTTCCCCCCTGCCAATCAGCAACCGATTGTATGGAGTCATCCCTCAAACCACTAGAGCCATAGTTGAGAAAGGCAAAGCCCAGCCTCCTGCCGTCCCACACCAGCAGCAGCTGTCCCTTCCAGCGGCCACAGGCAGCAGCACTCCTCGCTGAGGCCAGCAATGCCCACTGTTTCCCCCTTTCCTTATGAGCTCCTTGCAAATTACGTGAACCCATACTTATTAATTTACATTAAGTTCATTTAACACCAATGAAAGAAACCAGAAGTGTCTAATGAGCAAAATGTAACGAGCTACCAGCTACTGCTAATCATGTTCAGTTTATGCACTCTTGCTTCATTCTTATAGAGTATTATTGTAGAATAAATGCTTTACTCTTATCTTACAAGAGAAAAAAAATAAATTCTCTAGGTATTGTACTAGTGAATAACAAAGGAATGAACAAGCTTAATAATCTCCAATCTGGTTTTCCACCGCACATAATGATAGAGATGCTGTGAATTCTGTGGACAAAGTACATGAAGAAGCACCCACAAGTACTGAAAATTTAATTAGAAGTCAGAAAGCCATTGCAATGAAGACTCAGCAGAAAGCCATTTATTTTTAAAATCTAATATATTCTTCATGACTAAAGGCTAAAGCACACGCTGACTTACACATTTAGCTGTAACTGATTTAAGCTACTTGATGATTTTTTTGCGCACAGGGTGGCGCTCAATTTGCAATGGAGTAAATTGGCAGAATTTAATTTGGTGGATTTTTTTAACTCTGCAAAAAGAATCCTCATTAAAACCTCACGATAGGCTGTATACTTTTTTCATCATTAACCAGCCTAACTGCAGGTAAAAGAGATACAATTATGGATTTATATAAATCCTATTGTCAATTTACAGCTCAAAGACTGGTGAGTTACCTCATTTTAAATAGGTTATTTTTTCCCCTTAACCTTTCTTTGTTTTAATGAGGATTTGGTTTGTCATTGTTGGGGCGCCTGTTTGCAGGAAAGTTTCTCATCATGTGAAGGAGGTGTAAGGATTAAGGATAGAAGATCCTCTGCTGAATTTCAAACTCCATCACAGACTGTGGCCTGGACATTCAGCCTTTAAATAGTCACCTTTCCAGGAGTACAGATGGACCTCAGCTGCTGCTTCCCCACCCTCTCTGCCCCACAACAGGTCTCATGCTTTGGGGCTTTCCACTTCACCCGTGCCGAGTTTTTCCTTCCTTGCTGTGCCTCATTTAATCCCATCTCCCATCAAAGCACCATCAAATTCTTTGTTGTGTCCCATTCAACACCACTGGCAACTCTGGGTTCAGTCCACATGGGTTATGTGGAAAATGGATGGGAAGATGCAACTTAAATCCATGAGCTCCCAAAAGAAGACGACAGTCAGTGCAGTTGCTGAGAGACCCTTCTGCTTGATAGGAAGCTCAAAAGAAGGTCCCACCATAGCCAACGAGGCAGATTCTCAGGTGACAGATTGCACAAATTACAGCAGCTGAGCATCTGCCCCACTATATGTTTTTCCATTAATTTCAGAGATTAACTAAACTTCTAAATTTATTTCTTACTCTCCACATAGATTGACATGTTATGCAAGGGGAAGACTGCCATACAGCATATTAATTTGTAACAGCAACTGGGAATGTGACCGCTCCTCTTGTCTGACTGAAATGCTGCCTCTCCTTTCCTCCATCAATCTCCCCCAGCAGCTACCAAGCTTGGGGACTGAAGGGATGACACCAGGAGGGAGCAAGTGGGTAGCGTCATCTTTCACCAGGCTGTTACCCACGCTCTTGACTTGAATACTTGCAGAAATTTGCTTATGAATTAATCACTCATCTTTATTTTAAATACTACTCCACAACATATGAGAATGGATATAGCAAGCCAAGGGTGAAGGGATTGTTCCCATAAGCAGACTGAAGAAAGAAATGAGAAACACAAAGAAAAGGGATTTGTAAGAGGGGCTGGATTTTAACCTTCCTTGGGGTGAGGGAATAAGCGCGGCTACTACTCTAAGCACTTAGATGTTGAAAGCTGTTGTTTCTCCTCTTTGAACTTTTTACCAGATGTAGCAATTAAATTATAAAGTTGTCTTTAGCTCATTAGCTGATGAGTTAATTATATGCCAGAATTAACCTTTGTTAAGCTCTTAATAGAACCTCTTTTATCTGAGTAGCCACAGCCTGTGTTAAAATTCTTAATGATCTGGGCTAAAAATCAATAATTTGTATGACTTCCTTGTATGAACTGGGAATTAAATGTAACTCTAAAATGTACTATAATGATAACCTCAAGCCGAAATTGAAATAAAGATATTCCTTGGTGATTTCAAGGACAACACTTTCACCAGTGCAGAGGCCATGCAAGTCACTAAAGAACATTGCCACTGGGGACAGCTATCCTGCCTGCAGCACAAAGATAAATCAAGCTGAGACTAAGACCAAGATTTTGTTTTTTCAAGTATTTTTGTGCTGCAGCCCTGCATTTCACATTTATGATCTTCCTGTACATACCAATGTTCAGTCAGGAGTGACTGTTCTCTTCGTTACAAGCTAGAGGAGTGGATTCATTCTGAAACCTAATATACCCCTATCAATGATCAAAAGCAGCTAATCATTCCCCCATGCAGAGCTGATAGATGATGTGCCATGCTTTTCCCCATATAATCAATTGCTAGCAGATTTGACAAGAACTCAGCAACCGTTCTGTAGTTCAGTTTGTGTTAAGGTTTTTATATTTGAAGGAGAAAAAGTCCCATTGTTTGACACATATTGTATGTGTTCAGCAGAAGACAATTGAATATCTCTTACTGAATGTTACTTTGTATAACTTCCGTGTCTGAACTGGGGAGATGCATCACTAAATTTATAAAATCCTCAGTCTGAAGTGTCAACAATCAATAGTTTAATGCTTTTTCTTTTCTTTGGGTTCCTATTTCAGCCACCCACAGAAGCCAAACTTCATATACCTTTTCATACCAACACAGAGACAAGCCATCTTTAAAACTGAAGACTGACATTACCAGTTGAAATTCTTGTGACTTCAGCAAGGTCTGGGCCAGACTTATCAAGAATTGTTCTCCATAACCTTGAGTTATACCGTGAGCAGCCAGACTGTCACCTTGAGGTTCATTTTCTTCCCCTAGTGCCAGAGGACAGCTCCTCCCTGGGAGATGGGCAGGCATGGCTCCCTGACAATGTTAAGGTGTGCCTCACAGCCTACACCACGCCTGTTAGCCTGTGTGGAAGCCCAGAGTTGAGCTAATTTGCAAGCCTCACCATTCATGTGTTAATTGTTATTAATTGAGGGGAAGAAAAAAATTAGTAAAAATAATGACAATTCATAGATAGTTTTTGGTCTGATAACAAGTTTACTCTAAGTATTTGTGAGGGGATGAATAGGAAGAAAATAAAGATAACATTTCAGTTTCACAGTTAAGAATAAAACTATTGTCATAAAAGGTTTCGAGCATTTTCCAGCTAAAGGATTTCTTTGCATATATTTAACAGCATGGCCCTGTTTGTGATATTTACATTAAAAAACACGTGTGTAGGGTCCACAAATGTAAGGCCTCCCAGACATGCCAGGATGCTGGAGAATAGTCTAAATGGACTGACCTCTGACAACTGGACCTCGTAGTAGAAGGTGTCTCCTTGGGTGCTATAGCTGGGGTAACTCCATTTGAACAGATAGGGTAAGGCAGGGTGGAAGATGGGAATTATCAGTCAAGATTGCTCTGCCAACAGGCACAGTTCATTGTATGATAGCAGACTGAAGGTTGTACTATTCCCTGGAGCCAGTTTGATAAATAAGAAGGTTATGGGTATGTGACTGTTCAAGCATGAAGAAATTTTTGTTGATATATTCTCAGAAACTAATTTTTTTTTTCTTTAATAACCTGCAGGGCTACTCTTCAGCAAGATTACCAGTCAACTCTGATAGCCTAGGCTAGAATAAGCTGAATCACACTCCAGTTCTTTAAAAATCTGTTTTTGTTACTGGCTTGCTTTAACTGTGCATAAGAAAGTGCGATACAGGCAAAGTATAACTGGGTCTTTTCAGCTAACTAAAAGAGAAGAAGTTATCAGAGAAAGGTTACACCTCTTTAAAGATGCAAATTGATAATGGAGCTGTATATCAAAACAACAAGAGTAGTGTTCATTTTTAAAAAGGTGCAAATTGCTAATCTTACTTCAGGCTTTTATTTTTAATACCTTATTAAGAGTTTCTATTGGTGAAATCCTACACAACATTAAACACATAAAAAATACGAAATATGATACGCTGAGGTTCCGTAGCATTCTCCAGTCTCACTTCTGAAATGCAGTGCTCTCAGCTACCAAATCCTGCCACTTCCACTGAATACTGCAGATGAGTCAAAATAAAAAATTTCCCTTCCCACACCTACAGAATAAATTAAGGATTGTGTGTTGCCTCTCACTTCTCAATACACACAAATAGGGAGCACAACAGCAGAAAGGGACTTACAGAGCAGGACCTGCCCATGCCAGGAGTCAGGCCAGGAAGCCAACCCTGGGCATGGTTACCCTCAGAGGGCGGCAGGCCACAGAGCCAGGCATTTCTAGGTTCTTGTAGGCAAAGTTCCATTTTCTTTTAAAGTATTTAAGAGTCTAGTAAGGATACCAGAACACAGGAGAACCTTAGAGTTGGCCCAGAAAATCAAAGCCCTAAATGAAAGACCAGTTTCTAATACAATACCTCCCCTCCTTGGCCAGGTTAACTTGGTTTAATTTGACAAATACTAATAAGAAATTACCTGCCTGCTCACCAGTGATCAGCCAAAAAAGAACCCTCCACAGACTTCCTCTCCCTTGTGTCTTACTGTGAGATGTCAGACAAGACACTAGCTTTCCTGCTGTGCTGAACAGCCTGCCTCCTTCCTCCTCTATAAAAAAATCAGATCCTGCAATTCACCATTGAAATTATGAGCTGCCTTAAGAAATTTCAGCTCCCCAAAACTCCATCACACCCAGAGCTTAAATCTGTCGCTGTCTTTATCTTTTTTAATTTATTTTTTTTTAAGAACAAGCTCTCCAACCCCTTGTGCAGTTCCTTTCAATTTCGTTTCTCACCTGCCTGACAAGAGGCAGAAGTAGGAATTAGCATTGCTTTCACCTCCTCCCCCTCTCCTCACATCTCAGGGCATTGATGTTTCTCTCTCCATCAGACAACCCAGAACCTGACCTGGAGCCAGATGGACAAGGTCACGGTTCTGCTCTCCAAGGGCCTGATAACTCATCCAAAAGCATCTTGAAACTGTCCACAGATTTCAGTGGCCTTCAACCAATCTTATGGCCACACAGTGTGAGACAAGCATCCAGAATGACTGCAACAGAGTACACCAAGACCCTGCCCTGGGTACCAGGTACTCAAGAAGTCTGTTGGCTGCTTAATTTGACCTAGATCCCCAAAACCACCACACTTTTTCAAAACATGCTGGAGACATTCATTTTGCTCTGCATGCCAGGCAGGGCAAAGCAAGGTGGAATAATAAATTAAGCCACAAAGCATTAATCACCCCCAAAATAAGCCATTTAAAGGACATCAGTTTTTTAATCACATTCTTTGGGCAGATGGTGAAACTTGGGAGGCATGTGGGAAAAAGACAGCCTTCATGTATACTTTGTATGGTTTCAGAAACACAGTGCTGAAGTTTCTAAGATGCATTATGGTAAAAGATCAGAAGGGTTGCTTAGATGTTGATTTGACTGTGCCTCTTTCAGTCTCAAATCATCTTCCCTCTCCTGCATCATCAAAAAATATATGTGGCAAAACACAGAGCCACTCCAGTTCTGCACTGAGGCTGAAAGAGGCTGCACCTGAACTTCAAAGGAGTGGCATGCAGGCGCTGGTCTGTCCACTTGCTCCCCCATCCTGGACCAAAGCCTTTATTCAGCCCACTTAGCTACACTTCAGAACTGGTCCCTGTCTCTCAGTCGGTCCTCCTGCTGCCCCTCCAGCCAGTCATCTTGCTAGGCTGGGTAGTATAATTCTGCAAATTAACTTTATAACAGGATCAGTCACAGAAAACTCTAAATTTAACCTTTGACCCTACACAATTGCCTCCACAGGGATATGAGCAGCTCCTGGTTCATGAAGCAAAAATTCAGCTTGCATGGGCAAAAATACTTTCTTTCATGACAGAAATTTGCAATGATGCACTGACAAAAAAAAAAAAAGAAGAAATAAATGGTTTTCACTGGGTTGTAAAACTGGTAGAAATGCAAAATTTCCTAGCTTTGTGTATAGATGAGATGTCAAGATGATTTGAAATACTTCTTAGAGGTAAGAGCAAACAAGAATGAATAAATAACATACAACATATGTGGAATGTAAAGAAACACTGTAATTTGCCTCATTTTTTCACAGAACAGAAATACATAAACATGAACATGCCAGGGAGAAGACATGATGCTAAGCTACTGCAGTGATATGTGCTTTAGGTACGTGGGTAGGTAGAATGGATGGATCCACAATAAACTCATTACACCTTATTTATTACTTGTCTCAATCCATATGTTATTTCCCACTGTCCTTAGCATATTCTTTTGTGTGCACAGAGTTCAAGTAAAATTCTGAACATTACAAATCCATAAGCCAGAGTGAGATTCAGCTAATGGAAAAAGGACCAAGCTATCACCCCAAAGTTGCCTCACGTTTTGCTTGGTTCTTTTCTCAAAAGCACACCTGTGTTTTGTTCTAGTGGACAAAGGAAACCACATCACCTCTTGACTTTTTACTCCATTTTCAAGTTTTTTCAATTTTAGCTTCTAGAGGCCAAATGGACTAGAATACAACTATTATAGTCCTGCTTTCTATAGCCTGCAGGGAATTCTTCTGTGTGTATGTATGTTTGTACACGTACCCTGACATGACTTTTTTAGGCGTCGGTTTTATGACAGCATGTGTCTAAGCACACAATTTGCCTACTTGTTCCAATACAGTGATCACCATGAAGGCAACTGGATAGGTAAGAAAACAACACACCCTGTCTCTATCTAATAATAATCAGCACAGTTTGAACAGTTACACACATATACAGAAAAACCAGCACTGCCAGTCACTGCTATGAAACCATCACCAGTAACCAGTGCAGCTCATCCTAGCTGCATGTCAGACCTTACACAGATAACTGCACTACACCAAGTAGATAAAACCCACATGCTGATTTGCGTGGTGCTTATGTTGCAATTTCTGCAGGTTCTCCTGAGACAGTTTCTCTCCAGTGACCCATGCTGAGCAAGCCATGACCACATAAGCCTCTACTACAGATCAAATATCAAGTCTTGAGCTTCTCACTGCAACTCCTTCACACACGAAAACTAGCCCAAGCACATCTATACATGTGGCAATTTTATCTCACCTGTGCAGTGCAGATAAGGACTTAAATCCAACTTTTTCTACACTGCTGAGTCACTGGTGCTATGTTTGCACAGCCAAACGTCAAGACAACCTTTGCCTTCTTATAAACAATGGCCCAGTCATATATATAACTAACATTCTGCTGCTCCACAGGGTGTTACTTGTCTTGGGATCCGGTCTGCCTGAACTCAACATTCTTGACAATGTCAGTTGGTCCACCTGGGATATGGGCAGCTGAAACCGTGTGAAGACTCACCTCTCTGGAAGGAGTACAAGGACTCTTAGAGCAATCATGAATTTGCAGTTGAAGACACAGCTCACCACCTGAAGGTGGCTTGGTTGAATAAATAGTGAATGGAGTATTAGTTGCATGTTTACAACCCTTACAATTATGGAGGCCTTGTCATCAATCATCTTAGGGAGTGTGATTCAAATTAGCAGCTATGATCAAATTAACCTGGCTGTCAGGCAAAGTGGTCACACATAGAAGAAATCCTATTAATTTGCTATAAGCATTGTTTTAGCTAAGTCATTGCAATTAGGTAGAACGATTTCTTTACTGTAGCCCATAAGTCACAAAGCCAATAGGCAGTTGGAAAATTTTGTGCTGTTTATGTGATTGCCAGATTTTTAATAACTATATGTCAGATTAAATTAGCTGGCTCTGCTGTTTTGTCCATGGTCAAAAAAAATTTTTACTAGGTCTTAACTCTTTTTAATTCAAGACAGAAAGGATTCAAACAAAAGAAAATTAAGACATAGAGGCTTTAAAGGTAGCTAAGGCTCACCAGCAGCTTCTGCCACTGCATCGCTATCCTCATGTTTTGTAGCGAGGTGTTTTGTGTTGCTCATTCTGTTTGCCTAGGCCAGTGGAAGCCTTTGCTCTGTCTGTCAAAAGTAATCCTAATATTAGGAGACTCCAGGCAAAGGATTGAACATGGCCTGGCACTCCCTGTGGCTGTTTGTTTGATGCTGATTTCACAGCCATTGAATGAGCCCTTAACCTCATCCCTGGCAGCTCCTTTTTGGCAGAATGTCAGGTAACAAAACTGGCCTTGAGAAATGCCAGACTTTGCCAGTTCCTCTTCAACAGAAGATCCAGTTGTTTTGTCAGCAGTTATTCAGCCCTTGATATTCCCAGGTCATTTTCACCAAGCTCAGAGCAGAAGTGGAAACACTGTCCACACTGCATCCCACTTGTGCTAAACTACTCTCAAAACTGCTAGGGTAAGAGCTGTAGGATTTTAAATATAATCCCACTAATTCTCAAAACATGCATTTTGTACCATAGAGGAATCAAAATAAATAAATAATTTACTTTCTAGCTTGGACTAAGATGATACCAATAGGTGGAGTTGGTTATAGTCAGGCAAGGAAAAGGACTAGTTCTAACCCATAAACATTGGGAAAAAGATATTTCTAGGCAGATCCACAATGAAGAGAAAAAAGGTAAACTTTGTTGCTTGAAAAACACACCTGTTTTTGTACCAATGCTGTCTTTTTTTATCAATAATCAAATTAGTTAATATACCTGTTAACTGACTGACTAAATGCCCACATTTTTTCCATACTAAACCCTTACTGTATTCAGTACCTATCAGCCAGAAGTCAACATTTCTGATCTAGCAGGCTCAAAGACAGTTCCAGACTTTTAACCCTCAGTAACTCACAGTAAATTAGGACAGATTTTCTCTCCTTGTTGTTTAATTTCTGGGAGGAAGTGATACGTTTGAAGTACCTGCTGATGAGCTGGTATGGCAGAGCTAATGCCAGGAATATGGATTCTCTCTCACAGTTCATGTGTATCTTCAATATGATCTCCATTTCTTTCCCGTTTAATATATGTACCTATATATGTATACAGATATCTATTTCTTAGCTGGTGGAGGGGGACAAAACCATCTCCAGTTTCTCTTGAACAGCAGGCTGTTGTTTCAAATCAGAAGTCCTTAATTATTACTAAGCTTCCTTCACGTATATGTTATGCTGACAATCCATCTTCACACTGATAGTTATACTAAGACAAATAAATCCATGTGCAGTAGCCTTCAAGGTGTTTGTTGTGCTGTTCAGTAACATGTAACAAGAGCAGCATGTGAAACTCACCATTTTGCAGGTTTTACCAACCTGTTTCTGAGGCCATCCCAAAAAAGAAGATGCTGTTTTCAGACAGGAATGAATTGCTGTGACCAGTTTTCTGAGCGCACACTGGTGTCCAGTAGAATCTGCAAACCAAGATGCTTCTGATGGATTTATCTCCTGTCTCTTACACAGGGGCCCTCTGCTTCCAGTGCTACAAATCATCAAACATAATGTGTAAGATGAAAAGCCTGACCCTTGGCACTCTTCAGTGAACAAACTGGAAGAGTGTGTACCTTTGATGATGGTCTGTTGTAGGGTTGCATGCTGGTTCCTCCATTCCTTCAACATCCACAGGGGTGATGGCCTAATTCATGGACAGTTACAGGGCAAGAGTAAGCTTTCTCCACCATTAGAGAAATTTTCTTTGCTGATGTTTGGGTAAAAGCAGCCCTGGAGGTGGAACAGACATAAGCAAGGATGAGAAAACCAAAAAATTGGCACCAGTGCACAGGTGCTGACTTCTACTCACACTGAGCAGTGCTAAAATCATGCAGGGGCAGGGCAAGAACCCCATGCAACCCGTCTGGAGACAGACACCTTGGTCCTGTGACTGAACACTGAAACCAGCATGCCTTCAGCACCTGTTTATGCCTCCTTGCCAGGCTCCACAGCTGCATCCTGCTTGCACATGATCTAGGGAAGAGCCAGAGACGAATCTTTTCTTGCAATACTCAACCTTCGAGCTGTGCAAATGGTAGAAAGCTGCTGAACATTTAGATATCTGAGGCCTCCCCTCCAGCCCTTCAACCCACTAGGAGTAAACATGCAGGGTTTTAAAGTGTGCAGCTCTTGATTCACAAGCTGGACGTAGGGTCAGGGCTATGGGGACTCAGTGGGGCTATCGCAGTATGACATAACATACAGCAGCATGTAAAGGTCACTGTCATTCTATAGAGAAATCAATACACTCCCTCAAAAACCTATTAGGCAAAATATAGACTATGACAGGAAGTTTTGAAGACTACAATAGAGCACCCACCACTGCGCCTTAGATCTGAAGCACAGCAATGCAAGTGGGAGAGCACTTCGCAGAAAGCTATCTCCATTTACACTACAAGCACAATTTCTCTCACTGACTGGAAGCTCAAAAATTAGGTAGAGCATCTCCAGGGTGCTTCTGAATCATTCTGAAATCAAAAGTGAGAATAAACTTGGGCAACTCAAAGAAAAGGGAAAATACAAGAGGCAAAAGGACATGGAAAGCTTCCCAAGTCAGCTCCAGCAGCCAAAGCCGCATTACAGCTTGCCAAAGCAATGCATCGTCCAAGCACATTCACATGTGCAAGATTCTTCTCATTTATGTTACTTTGTCACAACGACTTTCACTGAGGAGTCCTTTTCAGCCCTGCAGCCCCTTCAGACATATTTGCCAAAGACAATAAGATAGCAAAATGTGAATGAGTTAGCCCTGTAGCTGTACATCATTACACAGATGTGAAAAAAAGACAAGTACAAGATGGTTTTAGAAGAAAACTGAAGTGAAAAAGGTAAATGTGTTGTGACCTTAGATCATACGCCACTACTTTCTGAAGTAATCTTTACTGAATTCTTCTTTCCAGCTTCCTGATTCTTGTTTTGCTAAAAGTTGTATGTGGCTCACCGCTCCTTCCTTCCTGAGCAGGCTGCTTGATGCAGCCCTTCCTCCCCAGCCTCGCATGCTCCCATCACCTCAGAGTGTGCGTGCACTCCCGTGGGCTGTATCCTTGTCTGCAAGCATCACTGAGAAACAGGGACTAAACAAGAGCAACATGAATTTCCTCCTGACAATAGAAGGTTGTTCTTTTCCTTTTGTACTCATAGCATTAAGCTGCTCACTGGAATTTCAGAATTAAAACCATTATAAATCAGCAAATGCCTTTTGTATTAGTATTAGTAACAAAATAATATAATCACCTCTTGTCTGTGAACAGGGAGGAACTGCAGTACCAGAAGATCTGTTGAGCTTTATGGGCCCCTCTAGCCTTTTGGTTTTTCTGAAAAGGAAACAAGCTGAGACATCACAAAGAAAATCACCTACCTCTGGAGCTGCTATTGATACTGCACTGCACCTTAAATGTTGCTCTACCAGAAAATTCCTCTGACTTTTGCTAAGAATAGCCAGCACAAAGCTGGCACAGTGTATCATCATTATTTAATGACTGTAAAATAATGGTCTGTTATAGGCATGCTTAAGTGTTGCAAACCATCAGGAAAGACTGGAATTTTGACAATACTTTGGAGGTAAATGGCTACTAAGCACCTGAGTGCATTTTATTCCGCAGAGAGGCTTGAAAGTCAAGGAAAGATACAAAGCAACATCTCCTTCCATAACACAGTTTAGGTACGGTCTGCAAAGGTCACATGCATTTCAGTTCTAGTTGAGATTTGTGTTAAAATGGCCCCTCAGGGGTGTTTTTCTTTGGTTCTACCTTCTTCAGCTTTTGTAGTAGATCAAATTCCTCCTCACTGAAAGGAAAAAGAAGGCATCAAACTTTCCTGCAGGTGAGGACATCTCACCACATTAATGGTCAAGGTAACTCTACTGTACTTCCTCTAGCCTCAGTTTGCGAGGGAGGCAATCCTTGTGGAGATAACACCATCTTTGATATAGCTGTGCTATTTCTGCAGATGGTACTATTCCTGTCTTGGTCACACAAGACACTCCAAGTATTTTAAATACCTTTGAATTTGTAGGTATTTGTTGCTAGGGCATGTGCTCTGGGAGGCACCAGTGGGGAGAGCAGCCTGCAAGCTCAGCGTGGTACAGGCACCCTGGCAGCTGCTGGACCCACAGAGCTCCCCAAAACTGCACCAGCCCTGCATGGCACCAGGTTTCAGCAGCAGGCAGAGACATTGGGGTCTGGAGTTTTAAAGCAGCAATTTCCTGTCATTTTCAAACATAAATTGGAGATTGCAGATAGTATTCTGCTTAAATTGTGGATCAGCTCTAAAAAGCAGCATCGTAAACCAGTATAGTGCAGCCCCATGTTTATTGAGTCTCAGTGGTTTACAAATAAAATAAAATCTGTTTATAAGCTTTTAAAAAACATCCTCTTGTAGCCACTACAAACTCAGCTTAGACCTGCAAATCAGGCTGAGCCTCTCCTGCCTCGTGCTTCAGCACCCATAATAAAAGTTAACGGTCCAGCTGTTGGCCTCCCCACTACCTGCACGCTGTTGAAGCC
>NC_079298.1:20727906-20765406 GCF_023638135.1 Falco biarmicus
GCACAAGGTGCCCGCGTTCAAACAGACAGTGGTGCATGGGGTAAGGGCTGGCACACACTGCTGGACAGGCAATCTCCCCACCACAACAGTGTCCAGGGCCACCAACCACAGACCACAGGAGCCTTAGTGGGGAGGGCTGACCCCACAGCGGCCACATCAGCCCCCTCCCTCCGCAACCTGCAGAGCCCTCCGCCCATGCAGGGTAGGACATTACCATACAGGGTCTTGCTCTGCATGAGTGCATGAAAGAGGAGCTGCTCTCCATGCTCATGCACCCCCCAGGGACCCCTCCACAATGTGGGACCATCTCCTTGGTGCTGCTCACAGCCAGGGCCCTCTCCCCATGGCAGGACACATGTTCACCCCCAGCTCCATTGGGGGTCCCTCTGAACACAGCAGTGCTCACAGCACTGTATGCCAGCCAGCTGCACTCGGCCTGTGCTCCCACCACCTAACTTGATCTGCTCATTATTATTGATTTAAACAGCCTGTTTTAAAGCCTGTCAAAACTCCAGCACCATAATTATTTTATGTCTTTTCATCTAGTTTAAAAACAATAATAATAATTTAATTCCGGTGGAGCTTTCATCTTCAGCCCACACCTTCTCCTGCCACCACATACACATGGGCTGCAGCCCCAGAGCCCTCAGCCAGTTCAGATGGACCAGCAGTGCCATGCCCAGCAAAAGCCTGGGCTGAGCACGTCCTTGCAGGGCAGCCCTGAGCAGCCTCAGCCCTCCCCCATGCAAAGGGAAGCACGGCACAAACTGACTTGGGGTGCACAAAGGAGAGGAGAAAGGGGCAGATGGGTGGCAGTACGGCACAGAAGAGCAGCCCATGTCATTTATTCCCCTCCCAAATCATTGAAGCAAATAGGAAAACTCAGGAGGCGATGCAACCCGGGTGGGGTTTGTCCCCAAAGTGAAGGGGAAAAGAGCAACAGGACAGACGTGCTGTTTTTGTGGCCTATCAGGACTACAATACATTTTTCCTAAGTACTCTCATTTTCTTTGCCCACACCAGCTCTGCAGCCCGCTGGTGACCTACAGCCCGGCCCACTCGGGGCAATGGAGGAAGCTGGCAAGGCCCTTGAAGTAGCTGTCCTTCTCTTACTAACATCACTTCTGACCCACCTGTGGACATCCCATTCTTCACTGACCTGCTGATCTCTATTAAATATTTAGACATTTTTAAGAGCAGCCCTTTTGCCAGTCATGAAACTTGCAAAGTTCAAACAGTGGTGGCTTGTTAACTAAAAAGATGATTCATTGGATGCCTAAGCTTTAATGACTTTAAAAACAGTATTTTTGGTATCACAAATGTGTGTAGTTTTTTCCATTAGGAAAAATGTATTTGGCTAAAGACTAATGGACTGAATCTGAAGCTTATGCCTGTACCTCACTTTTTGGAAGTTTCTGAGATTACCATTTCACATCTAGCCAGTAAAATACAGGAGAGGAAAACAGTGAAATATTAAACATCAGTTATCAAGTATATTCAGTATGGCAGACAACACAAACTGCATAGGAGAAATGAACTTTCTGAAACAGTGAAGAGATGCTTGTAATGAAATACTTGCTTCTGCCCCTACTGGCAATGGAAGCGTTATGTACAAACACATACCTTTTGCACTGTGGATCAAGCATTAAAAAAAGTTTGGTCCCATAAAAGCTCTCCCCCCCCCGAAGCATTTGGGTTCCTCCACATTACGCTCAGGCGAAATGAGCCACCTATGGTTCAGGAGCCTTTCTGTACTGGTGATCATGTGCCCTGTCACCCACCTCTGAGGGAGCATTTCATACCTCCCGGCTGGGGTCCTAGGGTGGAGGCTGGCACCCCTCATTTGTTACCGCTTGGGTTTCACTGCCTGATTTATCACCTTATAAAATAGAATCAGTTTCCATTAACATGTGAAGAAAAGTTAGTTTATGTCTAGTGCAACACAGGGATGTATTGCTAACAATGTTTTAACTTTCTAAAACAGTGTCACTTGTGATCACGTTGTCAACTGCCACGATTTCTATTTTGATTAAGCTCCCGTTTGACTGAATATATAGTTAACATTATTTCTTAAGCAAAATATTTACTTGGGAAAGGCAGATACTGTATATATAAGTATTATTTACTATTATTAGATGCAGGTGGCAGTCTAGTTATAATCTAAACCTCACTTTTTTCGTTAGATAAACTACAGAGAGTATAAAGCATAGCATAATAATCTAATCTTCTAAATTGATGTTTCTTTTCTTTTTGCTTACAATAGCATGGATCATCTGAAACATTGCCTGCATAAATGTATCATTTGTCACAAGCTAAAAACTGTCATCATTAAGTTGATTAATCAAATGCTGTTCTAAAAGATGGATTGAAACACAAAATACTCAGCCTAGTGCCATATAATGAAGAGATTAATTTGAGGCACAAGACAACCAATTTAGTATAAGTCGATGCTCATGCTTTATTTAGAAACCCATCAATTAGTATATTTTTCCTTGATGTACTATTTTGTCTTTCTAAACAATGAAGCGGCGATTTGCCCCAGAGTCAATTTGCTTTCTGTAAACAGAAAGGGTTAGCTAAGTATCTTCTTGCTCTGCAATTCTATAAACTGCAACCTTGACTCGGAGTGCAAAAAAAGGAAATTAATGATGGGGTAGAATTTACAGTGGAATTGCTCCTCTTAGGTTAGCACTAATTTCCTTTCTATAATGCAATTATAATTTTGGTAGCAGGAGTGACAGTAAGGAAAGTCTCAAAAGTGTTTCATTTCTTCATTATCTTGGATCTCATTCTCTCTCCAGGATTAATACGGTCCCCATGCAGGCACAAGGCTCTGCCACAAACAAAGTTGCAAAGACACTTAATCAGCTTTTATTGTTTAGGAAAGTGAAAAAAGATGAAATGGTGTGTCAAGGTATCCTTTCCTGGCTGTTAGTGAAAGTCACAGGGCTGTGATGAATTAAAAGGACGTACACCACCACTGCCTTCCCTTCACAAACACTTGATATCTCAAGTGTTATTAAAAATCAGCATCCGGAAAAATGTGATCATTTAATCTATCAAATCATTCAGCAGCACTAGGATAGTACAACAGGTTGATTAGTCATGCCAGAGACCAATTCTATCATACGGGCATGCACAAAGGCCACCGAGGCCATGGCCACCCTCCACCACCTGCCCACTGTGCCCTGATTTCTGCCGGCCAAAGCACGAGGGGCCACAAGCCACAGCACAATGGGGGGGCTTGCCACTGCCCCACACGGTCCATGGGTGCTAATGCTGTGGGCTAGAACGCAGCGCACACACACACAGAGATAACTAAGCGACCCACAGCAGCAGTATTTCGTACCTGGCACTGACCCAGATTCCTCATTACCCAGCCCCGGTAGCTCCCTCCATGACAGGTCAGGAGCAGGACACGGTGCCATCCCCCTGCCTGTGGGGGATGCTCACACATGCAGACACAAGTACACGCATGCTCCTGGTTACACTAAATAAGAATTTTTTAAATGTTAACTTATCAAAAATACACTAGAGGAAAAAGAAACAGCGTGGATGTTACCCCCTACTAATGAGGCACTAATGCATAATTATTGTAATACACACACTTCTCTCCACAGAGGAATATTTATAAACACTGAAACAGTCGAGTTTGCACTGGAGTCATATGTACAAATTGTTTTTCTCCTGCAGTTTGTGCGTTTGGGGTTGGTTTTTTTTTTTTTGCTGTAGTAATACTCGATGCGTTTTGTAAGACTATATGCAATCATTTAAAATCTTAGAGAAACCTGGGCCTTTATGACTTGCTGCCCTAAATGAGAATATAAAGAGAAAGCACTAACTACAACTAAAGGCATAGCTGTTATTATTCGTTTACCCTAGGTCTGGTTTCTAAGAGCACGTGCTTTAGCCAGGAGCACCAATGGAGTTACCAGAAGAAGACCTGACAGAAGCTGTGACCGAAAGGCAGGCAGGTGTCCAAAAATTACATCAATGTATCTCACTTCCTACTCTCTCTCTCCCACACCCAGAAGCTGCTCACGATGGAGACCTCCACATGCTGAACCCCACCACAGGCACCTCCCACCAGCTAAAGCCCACTCCCCAGGAGAAGGATGGAGGTGGATGGTATCCGCTCTCCTCCGCAGGGCAGGGGAAGCTGTGGCTGTCCACCAGGGTATCCAAATGCCTGTCTTTGCAGCATGGCCTCACTGGCCTGTTCCCTCCAGTTAGGTCAGCAGGACTGGAAACCCAGCAGGCAGTGGGGGTCTCCAAGTCGAGTAGCATCCCCCTAGGCCAGGTGTTACAGGACACTGGCAGGAGCAACCTGCGATAGTGCTCTGCAGCACACTGGCACCAGCACCGCTGGTGAGCCTGCCTGCATCTGGGTGGAGTTAGGGCCCAACTGCATGGCTAATTAAAAATAAATTTCCATGAATATTAAAACATTGCTGAAAGATCCCAGTAGAGGATCCAAGTCCCTCCCCAAGCCAGAAGAGCGGAGCTAGCTAGGCGGAGAAGACAGTGTTGCATGCCAATTACAGCTGAATATCAATAAATTGCAGTATATTAAAGAGGAAGAGAGATACCCATCCCACTTGCAGGGCAGCCATCATCCATAGCTTAAATTTGTAATGAAGTTCACCGTACTAAAAACCAAACTCATTTAACTGGGTTGAGCTTATGGATCACACTAAATAATATTACCTGGGAAAACATAACAAGGGGAGTGAAATTAGGGATATAAAAAGCCCTTGTGGAAATGTGAAAAATTAAACCACTATATATTTTTCTGCTGCCTAGATGTGCTGTACTTCAGGAAACATTCTCCATCACCTTGACAGCATGCTTCCTTTCTGTATACTGAAGTTTATTTACCTGAATTATTAATGCTGCTTTTGTTTGTAGCTATATCTTAATTTTCTTCTTTTCATTCACCTGTCATGATTGTTTTGATTCAAATCCCAGGATGATGCACAAAATATTTCCTTTGGAAACACTGTAGTGTCACCAATATTTTTGCTCTGTTAACAGATTATTCTGTCTTCACAGTAAAACCAGATCATTTCATTTTTTTCATGAAAACTGTCAATCACTGAGATTATGCTTTAAATGTATTGAGCGGATAAAAGATAGAATTTAAACTACACATCATATGTCAGCAGAGAGCACAGAGTGCCCTGCAAATAGAGAAAGCAAGCAATTCTCTCCTCCTTCTAAATGAAAAATATGCCCACAGCAGCAAACCAACTATCCTCAAACAATTAGTAACATTTATGACAAAATTCTTTTGCATATGATGTGGAGTAATGCAGCTGCACTACTGTATTTATTATTTGTGGAAAGAAGCAGACATAAACCCTGTGGATTTTAGTATGCACTCAGTCTTATTTGTTGTTTCTTCTGCCTAGGCTAAGATTCTGGAAAGCAGAAAGATATATTTGTGCTTAAATGGTATTGTTTTATACAGTAAGAGCTGATAAAAATGCAGATGAAGGATTGCAGTAATTAAAAAACTGTCAAATGAATGTCCACCAATTGGGCGGGGAGGGGGGGCAGGGAGGGAAGAGTAGAAAGTTTTGGTCATATTTCTTTTAAAACATGTTTTAAAGTTTCTCTTTGGGGAGCAGAGTAGAAAGAATACTCTACTTACCTAGAAGTTACCTGGAACACCTTTTTCTTAAACACCCACACACACCCTTTTTTTTTAAAGTATAATGTCTACCCAACTTGTATACAAAATTCAAAAAGATTCTCCTGAACACACAATATGGAGAGACCATATGTACAAACAGCACACAATTTCAAACAGACTAGGCTCATTGGAAAAAAACTTTTTTTTTATTTGCCTTTGATTTCTTTCAGAAGGATAAAATGAAAGGGACAGTGATACATATTTTAAGCCCTGTGAATTCACAATGGGGCTTTAGAATAAAGAGGTAAAAACCTTTGAACTAAACAAAGGTCCATCACGGTGCACTTCTTTTTCACAAGCACCTTATAAAGGAAATTATGCCAGAGAGAGGGCCCAGCTGGCTTTTGCCACTACACCTCTTCTCCACAACACCCCAACATCCTTCCCAGCCCCTATCAATCTCCTGTATGCCATGTCATTGACTCCTCTTGGACCTGATCTCTTATCTCATAGAGCTGTTTTTTAGTTGAATGCCCTGTGAAAGTATCCACTCATGAGCTTACATCTGAGTGTCTCTTTGTAGTAAGCAAAGCCTGTAGTCTAGCAGGCTGCATTAACTTGATTAAAGTGGGACCATAGACAGTTACTTAGGCTCTTACTTTGCTCTTAGATTAAAGACAAGAAAGCCTCCTTCTCTCAAGGTTTTTTTGCAAAACTACAACTTTCAAAAGGGTCAGCAAAAGACAAAGGCTTTTATAACAGAAGGAAAGAGGCTTTTATAACAAATGATTTCTAATTGCTCCTTTGTTCCAAAAAGACAGCAGTTATACCAGCTGAAACATAACAAGCCATCAGCATTTCTTGATGGAAAGCTTGTATGCCAGGGCTGCAAAGAAAGAGCTTTTTCTAAGTTCCAATAATTTCAAAAACATTATTTCATTGTAAATAACACCTTATTTAATCCACTTAAACCCAGAAGAGAAGCATGTATGACTGGCTGTGCATAATAGTCTATTTTCACTATCAGACTGTAGAGCTGTTTGTGAATTCCTTCCGTTTCATCTCTAAGGAGCAGGATGGGGAAAGTGCTCAGCCACGGGTTTTGCCCCTGTGTATGACATTTCATATTCCTTACCAAATAAATTATAATGAAGGAATCTGTGTGCTAGATTCTGTTCTGATGCCACAGACTGAATTATTTCAATTATAGAGGTGTGCGAGGGATCTAAACAACCGCAATAACCAGGCTCATATTTGCAGCAAACTGTTGAACACGCTACCGGCTTTGAAAAAGCAATCACTTTTCACGCTTAACTGCTAACTTTAGCAGCACTTCTGCAGAATGGAGTCATTATATACCTTTTGGACACAGTCTACTCATTAGCAGAGAATAGTAATCTTAGATTTTCTGTAAACCCTCGTGTACAAGCATGCATCCGTATCTGCATGCATGAATGTGCAGAAATGAAGCTGCTTGTTTCTAGGTGAGACTCAAAGTTCATTCAACCATCAGCGCAGCTGTGCCAGGCACCCAGCTCCTGGTCAGCCCACGGTGCTCCCTGCACAGCTCCTGTGATGAGCTGGGCTTTGTGAGTGCTTCACTCCCACTGCAGGTGCAAGCAGCACTCACAAGTCTGAGACTACAGCTTCAAAGCTGGGAAACAGTTTTAGGTCCCAGCCTAACGTGTTAAGCTGAATGTGTATAGTACAGACAGGAGAAAAAGAAGGGGGCCCTGGTGGCACACAGCCTGGGATCTGCAGAGAGAGGAAAAACTTGTCACCAGAGCCACACTGACCAGGAAGGATCTACGCCTCACAAGTTTCAGTTGAGGATCTTGGGCAGAAGTGGCTTCAGTTCTCCCATGGTTTTAGTTACAGCCTCAGCAGGGAGATTTCAAAAGGTATGTGCATGTGTGAGGACACTTAAACCCCAATGCACTTTGAAGACCTCAAGTACTTGGTGCTTAAAGATGCGTTTGTTTTAAAGCCTCAATGGAGGCAAAGCCAGCAGAGGCTAAGCTGGATCAGGCCCCTCTCCTACCTCCACGGTATGAAGCCACCACCTTCTTTCTCCCAGGCTTGTTCAGCTTTCTGCTTGGCAGATCTTTGTGGCAGACTGCCTCTGCCTGCAAGTGCCCACTGGTGCTACCATAATGCCAGACCCCCCCCTTCATCCAGAGGAAGGAATAATCCTCGTTACACAGTCGCTCTTCTTGCCCTACTCCACCTGGAAGAGCCCCTGGCATCCCTACACTCTGTCGAGCCCACACAGCAGCCTCCCTGCCTCCCTCCCTCCAGAGAGGCAAGGTGACTTTCTGGGGCAGGAGCTACCCATCTCCTCTCTAATGTGCTACGGACACTTTGTTACAATAGGAATAATAATTACCGATAGAATAGAACATTAACAATAAAGGAATGAAAGAGCTAAGGGCATTTCTTTAGGGAGGGAAAGAAAAAAAAAAAAGCAAACAGAAAACTATTTTCCCCTTGGAAAAAAAAAACCAAAACATTGATTACTCTTAAAGGGACCCTCTCAACTTCCCTTTGAGGACTCCCATTGATCTCAGATCTGTTTTCCCTCGCAGGCAAAAAAAGATAAGTATTCTCTTGACATTCTCCTTTCTTCAGCAGACTGGGCTAACAGGGAGACTTTTATTTCAAATATACATGTAGCTATGATGTACTCTGGACTCAGTTTGTGCTCCTCTTCACATGTACGATGGCATTTTGAGCAATAGCCTGTCCTTCTGTCTAGGTGCACAAAGAGAATGACAATGACAGTGTCCCTTTTGCTACTCATAGGGCTTCTGCATGTGACCAAGAGCCCATGTATGCTCAGAGGGGGCACAAAAGTGAAACTGATTTTGGGGAACCAATTCAAATGGTATCTAGTCTTTTGGGATCCCTAGGGTTGAGGGTAGCAAGGATGCAAGCCAAGATCCAAACTGACAATGAGACACACACACAGATCACAATATTCTTAAATGCAGTCTTATTTGACAGAAATAAAAATATAGGAAAGTGAGTGTACAGACTTAGGTATTTTTTTATAGGTTGGTGGTTTTTTTTTAAATAAACCGTAGTTGGTAAAATAGGATTTCTACCACAAACAACAAGTCTTATCTTCAGTCAGTCTTATGTTAATTTAGCAACTCCCAATTTAATCAAACAGGTACAGTATCCCCAGGAGCTCCTTTGACAAAAGAGCCCCACATTATTGTTATGGTTATCCACTTACAACTTAAACTTACAGCAGTGGTGACTGACTAAAAACAGATGCCTCTCAGAGCATCAGGAAGAGAAAGCAAGCATGAGAGGACATGTGAGAGAAAGAGACCTTCACTTTCTCATACAAGCGAAGGGAGGACAGTTACACTTGGCAGTTTTATGGTGAGTAGAGTTGAGGTCCCCAGTGCCAGTCTTGAACCTGCTGTTTTTCCTTCTACTTCTTCTGTCTTGCTACATGTAGACCCAAAAGTTATGCAGAAGACCTACACTGATTCTTATGGAGTCTTCTTAGATGTACATGTGCTAACAAAAAAGGGCTCTTAACTAAAAGCACTGTCTGGGACAGTACCAACAGAAAAGAAAAGATTGCTGTTAGTGCCAGGCTGAGCCAGGAGGGTTGTCGATGGCTTCTCCCACAAACACAAGAGAGGTGCCAGAGAGCATTACCTTGGAAATCCCAGCCAGAGAAGGATCATCAAGAGCTACCAGCTCTCCACAACTTCCTGGGACTGTCCACAGAGGGAGGCTGTACAATCATACCTAGAAGGCAAATTGCATGACGGCACATTCCCGTCCCGTAGCCATTACAGGCATCATGATCCCTGAGATAGCAAAAAAAAAAGGTGGCAAGCTGATTCAGGAGCATTTAAGAGTGACTGCTGATCAGGCCCATTTATCTTCTTTAATTGCTAACAGCTCCCACCTGGCTCACCCAAGGCAGCCTGGGACAACCTTATTGTTTAACCCTTGCAGCTTCACGTTGGACCTTCTGCTCCAGCAGCATAGCTGTGAGTCAGTGGGTTGCCTGAGCACAAGCAGGGCATTCACCTTTCTCATGAGGAGAGCTGAAATGTGGCTCCTGGGCCAGTGGCAGGGTGTGAGTGGGAGCCCCAGGTGGGCTAGTCAGGGTCATTAAGGCCTGTTGGTGCCCCCAGGGCCCTGATGTGAAAGCCTGCCTTGGTTTAAGGGTCCTACTCCCTACAGCATGCTGGCCCTACTTGTAAGGGGTGTGGAGCTCCAGCTCTCCAAGTCTCTTTCCTAGTCTTCTCCAAAGCACCCAAATTAGCACCTGGTGCAAACCACATATATACATGGACCCACACAAATACACCAGCCAGGGTCTTTCTCCAGACACCTGAAGCCCCTGGTCAAGAGTGAGTCTGTCTTTGCATGGACCTCCAGCCTTCCTGCTCCCAGAGCTGCCATCTGAGGCCAGCCTGCCCGCCATGGCTGGGAAGAGCAACCAGCCCCCACACGGGGTCACCCCACCACTTGCCTGGAAACACCATCCAAGAGTTCCAGTAACACCCTGGGACTGGGTTTATGGCTCCGTCAGCTGAGGGGCCCGGGGGGGGGGGGCGGGGGGGGCACACACAGAGCCAGAGGATGATTTGGGCTGGAAAGTGCCACTGGAGGTCATCTGGCCCAGTCCCACCCCACCCAACGCAGGGCCAGCCCAGGTCCTGCGACACCTCCTGCAGGACTTCTAATCCTGCTGCCACTAAGGCTCAGCCAGACGTAGCCTCTTCACAAGGGAAAAAAAAACCCTTTTCATAACTGCATAATTCACCTATTTATTTTGGCTTTCACACCTCCCCGCCTAAATTTGCTGTGAAGGCGGCAGAGCTGGTACACAATTTTAGTGAACTGGGTGCCCAGGTTTTATTTTAGTCTGAAAGCAAAGTGATGATATACACATATGTGTAATGTAGCACAAAGGCATGTTTACTGAAGCATGCCACCACGATGCTCCAGTTAAAATAAAATAACAAGCAACAAATCTGTTTCATCCCCAGCCATACATTAGAAGCCATATCTAGCTGCTGTTTAGATCATGACTAGAGCAGCACTTTTGTGTAAGTATAGACTTGCATTACAGTCCTCTGGTGTGTCTCCACAGCAGTGGATGGCCAGGGATTAAAATCTGTGTGTGTGTGTGTGTGTGTTTAGACGTACATTATGTGAGTATATGTATATATTTGTGTGTGTGTGTGTGTGTGTGCACTTGTGCTCAGTAATACTCTTTTCTAACACTTCCTTAAAATTTCTTTACTTTACAGACACTGAAAATGAGGTTTCAGACAATTTCAGACAACAGACATTTGTGTAAATAAATTACTTTAAAAAAAAAAAAAACACAACCCTTTCCATCTCTACCAGTGAAATGGCTACAAATGGGCTGCCATTAACTTTTGTTACTTGAGTAGGTGCCTGTAAAGGGCCAGGTGGTGTTTATGCAGATGAATGAGCATGTTACAATGTGTTCTTCCTTTTGGATAAAACATTAGCGTATCAGATGTGACAAATCAGATGTTCATCTTCCGCACTTCTGCATTATTTTACATTGAGAATTAGATAATGTGCTGGCTTAGCTTTTTACTTTGGGGGTTTTTTCCCCCTCCCTTCTTCTTCTCAAGAATAATTTTATACATAAAGTTCTCCCAACACTCCACATAATCATAGTCTCACCGTATGTCTAACCAGCAAGGTATTATGGTAATTGTGTATTTCCAGGTAGCGGACTTTGCATTAGATGGAAGTATACATTGTTTAACACGCTGCATAGTTCTTGTGAAACGGAAATAATGGACCTACACGTTCAGGTTTTTTTAATCCTCTTTCCCTACCAGAGCAGCAGATAATTCTTGTGTCTCCAGCAGCAGCAGCGGCAAAATAAATATTAGAATGTCTTACAACTGGAGGTATGCAAACAATTGAATCCTCAGTTTGGTGGCTAAACTGGAAAAATAATCTTTCATTTTGAGTTGTCAAGGAAAAAAGGCATTTCAGTTTCATAACAAGAAGAAATAAATAATATTTTGTTCTTATGACTGATTTAACTATCTTTAGCTGCATTTGGTGTCAAAACATGAGTTAAAAAATCAGAACTTTTAACTTTAAAAAAATCCAAAAGCTGTTTTATTATTTTGTCTATCGGAAACCATTTGAAGATTTCAGTTTCAATCATCAGAAAGTGGAATTTTTAATGAGCAGATTATGTGCCTGAGATATTTCACTTCACTCTGATTCCAATGTTCAACATTAATTTCGAGTCTCTGTGACAAGTGGACCACAACTGTCCTTCCATTTTTATGTTATTTCTTTACACTGTCAAATCAGGGCTCTTTTCCACATCAAGGCGGTTGAATACATTCAGCAAATTACATAGTCATGGCCCATATGCCCTGTATATTTAGCCATTAATTGTCCTCAAAGAATTAATCTCTGCATGGTTACTTTGAACTGGTCTTAAACCCAGTGTAGGCCTAATGTGTTGCTTTACCTAAAACACAGGCCAGTCTAGGAGGAAAACTATGGATCCACATTCCTTTGTACTAGAGAAGGACCACAGCAGTGCCCAGCACAGGCTAAATCTAGGTACATCCCAGGTGCGGGGCCAAATCCATCCTATGGGGATTCAGTTGGTGGGAACAATTTGACCATTATTTTTACAGAACCAACAAATTGGTGGCTCACCGTATTAAAAACACAAATTGCGAGTATAAGGCAAAGTGTTTAAGGGCTCCACCAGCCCCAGTTTTGCAGAAAGGCTTTCCTGCGTGTGGGTTTCCCGAGCACTGCCTGAGAGAGACGAGCACTGACGGGATGTCGCAGGGAGGGCTATGCACCAGAGCCAGCCATGCGGGATTTGCCAGGGAAAGGTAGACCAGGCTCTCCTTGCATGGCAGGATGGCTTCCCTTGGCAGAGACCTGAGCCCCTCCAGGGCTAGGAATGCCTCAGTCTGGCTTAACCTCACTGCAAACAAACCACAGGACCAGAAAAACTATCAGGATGCGGCACTTGTTTTCCGCTATTAAATAGATGCATTTATAGCTCACCGAGCTTCACTTTACTTGAGTGACACCAACAGAATACACAACTGCTCCAGTTAAATGCGCAGCTCATTCCTGTCTACATCTTGTAGGCAACATGTTCAAATGTATTCAAAATCAAGACTCTAAAAGAATTTCTCATCATCAAAGACAGCAGCTTTAGTTCCTGTAATTGTGTTGTTTTGTCCAAGGCTGAAAGGATAAAACAATGCTGCCGGGGGACAGCAGTCACAGTACCTGTGTGGTCTCCCTGTCATGTGTCATGCAGCCATCTTGGCATAAGCGTTGCACGAGGACAGCCTAAATTCTGGTTGCAGAAGACCTGCAGCGAGCATTTCCTTCCATCACCCTGAAGGCCACAAGCTATTATCTGGTCCCTGGTTTGGTCACCCCAGCCTCAGGAGCTGGTATTGGCCAGTCTCTGCCTCTTACCATCTCCAGAGTGACCCACTAAGGGTTTATTTCAGCTCCCCGGTGAAATTACAGGAAAAAACTCTAGGCAAACTATTATTAATATGGCAGCCTAAAAGATAACTATTTCCACAAACTGAAGCTGTGGATGCCACTTTGGGATTGCTTTTCATTAGCTGCTACAAATTTTCAACTACACGAGGATGTCACTCCAAACCTCCATGTCTGTTCGACACATGGAGCACAGGAGGTGGGTGCTGAGCTCTGGGATGGGGCGAGTGCAGGGGTGTCTGCACAGCAGCAGGCTGGGGCATGTGCTGGTGATGCCCTGGCTCTGCCTCTCACATCAGTGGGACTTTGCATAGGCTTGCACCTTTGTTCTCTCTGAAGGGAGCCTTCACATCCCAGGGACCCAGGAACAGTTATCCCTGCTTGACTTTCAAGTGCATTGATGGGGCAAGGCCAGGAGCACCACCCTTTGGGTGGACATTTCTTCCACAGCCTCACTCCGTCTGGGCTGCACATTTACTTGCTGCCTAGTGTCTCCTGGGATTAGTGAGAAGGCTTTGCATGTTCTCTGATTCTTGATCTAGCCCTGTCTCCCACACACAGCTTGGATAAACACAAGAGGAAAAGCTCATTCGATGTCTCTCACCTGGAGAAGACGCTCCCTCCAAGTACCTCAGTATTCCACAGCTAAGATTCCCCTTGGGGAAGGAAGCAACCGTGTTATGCAAGAGGTTCATCAGTACCAATGACTTCCTCATTTCTATAAACACGTCCAGAATGTATCCCAGGACAAGCGTGTTCTCAGCCTACAAGCAAAAAAAAAACCATTTCCAGCAAAACACAGTCTCATAAACACAGATGTTATTTGTTGTTTAGGGAATCTTACTGCAAAAGATTAATAATTGTTTTACTTTTCACACAAAACTGCCACAAATGTGGACAAGGAGCTTTTTTTTCCTATTTCATGTGAACCCGGCAGCGGCAGTCTGTTTTCAACTTACCTAAGAAAAGTGCTGCTGGAGAAAATATAGCTAATGAAACAGCCATTGTTCTATCTTCCCGTATATCATCCTGTTGGTTTTATTTAAAAAAAAAAAAAAGAGAGAGAGAGAGAGAAAACAAACAATAAGAGTTATCAATCCCCCTCCACAACTTACTCAGATTTGGTTTAACACTGCAGGTCTCAGCATGTATAACTGATTTCTGCTAACTGGTCTCAGCCTAGTATTTTCACACCTTTTTTGTACTAAATGCTTACAACTGGTCACTCCACTAGAAACTGTCACCACGACACCTTTATTTAGAATTTCAACAACACAAAAAGCACCAGAAATGAATCTCAAAATAATAATCTTTTATTGTTTGCATTGCAATAAATTCCTGCAAATGCATCCCATTATCTTTTTATACAATTAAACACATAATGCCTAACTGTTAAGGTATCAGCCCAGCTGGGTACAGATGTAGTCCACTGCCAGTCTGAACAGACCTCGGCTGTCTTATAATAATTACCTGAATAAAAGAAAAATAATGAAGTGTTGTAGATTGCTCATCCGAACTGGTAAAAAGCTGTTTGCAAAGGATAACTATGAGGGGAGTGAGACACTGGGCTTTGCTAATAAATAATTCTCAGAAATATCAGCTCTCAATTTACTACTTGTACACAATGGGCCAGTCGAAACTTGCAGGATGAGCCAATTTGCCACAGCTCTTGTTTTGAGTCTTTGTGAAGCTGCTGTGCGAGCACAGTGGGGGCTGCTTGCATCTATCCCTGGAGTCAATCAGTGGGCCTTTGTTTCCCGCTGGTCAAAAATATCAGGTGGCTTTGAGAGTCTAATTATCAATGAAAAATTAAATTCGGTACAGGAACATAGCCAGGAGTTGCCCCCTGCCTTCTGCCCTCATTCATGGGGTGTGAGTATCAGGATATTTGTTATAATTCAGAATGTATTCAAGCCAAATTGGGAACTTCAGGGGTGGGAAAGAGAGAAACCTAAACGTGAAAACAGGAATCAAGAGCCTCACTGGCAAATCAGCAAATTTCTCCTTCTGCTCCCTTAGCAAATGGGGTGTGCAGCCCTAATTGTGCAAAGTGCTTTCTTGGAAGCACCGCCCGTCAGGGATTTCTCATTAGGAATATGTTATGCTGAGTTTATATCTACGTGGTTCCACAGTTTCCTGGCCTTGTGGAAGTTTGTAAGTTGAATAAACTACCAAATCAGGGTCTAGTTCTTGCAGGAATGGAACAGGCAGAGGCAGAGACATCTGTCAGGGCAGAAATGAAAACTCTCAGAAGAGGCAGGGTCTGAAGACAGGGGAGAGAGCACCGGTCAGCCAGCCACCAGCTCCTCTTGCTCAGAGACACCCTTTCAGCATCACAGATCACAGAAACCAGAAGAAACTGATACAAACAACCTCTGGCTGAAACATTGCAAGTAGAGTACAAAGCTGCTATAAATAGTGCACAATGGCCCAGGAAAGGTGCCATGTCCATCCATCTCCCATTCAACATGCAGAGACAAACCAGGCATCTCAAATGCTAGCCATGGAACAGATCTGGGCTCCTGCTTACATCAGCTTTTCAGTCCTGAGTTGTAAGTCAACCCACAAAAAAGAGCCCTGAACAAAACAGACTGTCTTTCTTCACCTGTTGACCATTTTCTGGCAATCAACACTCATGACTTCTCACAAGGGGTGAATCTGCTTTCCAACAGGACAATAACCACTGAAGCAGAGAGGGAGATGGCACAGATGTGTGGTGGCTAATGGAAGGCAACAGCTCTGCTTCTTCACTTCCCCATCACTGTCTGTGCTATTGAACACTATGACATGCAGCCACCCCCAGGTCACAGGTGAGATATCATCTGGGCAGCTGTCCTCACCCACAGAGTGGAGGGGCCGCACACTCCCAAGCCACTTCCACCAACACCATCTCACTGAACTTGACCCCCTCCCTTCACAGTTATTCTTGGCAAATGTTGTGCAAATGTTACATCGTACCCGAAGAACTGAGCCTGCATGATTCACGGGCGAGTAATGCATCTGTGTGTGTACCTATCATACGTCCCACATCCTTTTGATTACAACATGTTTGGTTTTGCCTAGGGAAACTGATGCATCAAGAGAGAAGGATCCTGGGAGAGAAAAACTTAAAAGAATAAACAGTGGAAGAAACAGAGACATGCTGCTAGAGAGCACCAGTTCACGCCTGGCTGTACCAAAGCCTGGTAACTCCTGAGGCTCTTAAGTTGTATATGCAGCAACACAACAAGGAATTGTGCCAGGGACCTTCAAGTAGCTAAAAACCTTCTCTGTCAGAGTGATTTCCCCCAAAATGCATGGTAAAAGAGATCATAACTGTTCCTCAGCCTGAGAGGAGATGTATCTGCACCACTCACTGCATATGCAAATATACTAAATGAGTC
This sequence comes from Falco biarmicus, assembly GCF_023638135.1. Lineage (NCBI taxonomy): Eukaryota > Metazoa > Chordata > Aves > Falconiformes > Falconidae > Falco > Falco biarmicus. Next base: position 20,744,449 of record NC_079298.1, read on the forward strand.
CTGATTAGCTCTTCTCCATGTCTGGGCACTGGATGTCCTTGTCCTCTCTGTGCCTGGGAAGACTTTCCTTTTCTGCAAGAAAATTTCTTAAGTGTTTAGCTAAACTGCTGTCCTGGTTTTGGCTGGGGTAGGGTCCATTTTCTTCCTAGTAGCTGGTGTAGTGTTGTGTTTTGGTTTTAGTATAAGAATAATGTTTATAACAATCTAATTTTTAGTTGATGCTAAGTAGTGCTTACCCTAAGTCAAGGACTTTTCATTTTCCTATTCTCTGCCAGTGAGGAGGTGCACAAGAAGCACAGTCAGGACAGCTGACCCGAACTAGCCAAAGGGATATTCCATACCCGAATTACCCAAAGGGATATTCCATGCCATAGAACATCGTGCTCAGTGTATATACTAGGGGGAGTCAGCTGGAAAGAGACTGATTGCTGCTTAGGGACTGGCTGCGCATCAGTCAGCGGGTGGTGAGCAATTGTATTGTGCATCACTTGTTTTTCTTGGGTTTTATTCCTCTCCCTCTTTTTTCTTTTCTTCTTCTTCATCATCATCATCATCGTGTTTTACTTTATATTAAACTGTTCTTATCTCAGCTATGGGGTTTACCTTTTCCCAATTCTCCTCCCCATCCCACCCAGGGTAGGGAGTGGGAGTAGTGAGTGAATGGCTGTGTGGTACTTAGTTGCTGGCTGGGGTTGAGCCACAACACCCACCTTCAATGCAAGCCTTCCTAGTTGTGCATCCGCAAATCACTTCCAGCTCATCCATCCCTGATAGACAGCTCTGAGCAGTTTCATCTTTTGTGTCCTGAGAGCTTTTCTAAGAGGAACTAACCCAAAGGAGTTCATTGGCCACCCAGGCACCAAGCAGAGAAACCACCTCTAGACCAGACTTTTGTCTAGCAGAACACCCTGCATTAGTATTTTTGGTTGGCTGCGTGATCTGAACACTAATTTTTGTTCTAGCATAAAGCCCTTGGAGACTGCACAATAAACACCAGCAGATCAGAGCCGTGAAAGGGTAGAAGTGGATGGATAGAGAGTGTTTTGTCATTAGAAGTTTAATTACAGTTCTTGCTTGCCTCTCCTTCTCACTGGGAGCTCAGTGACAAATGTGAAAGACCGCCTGCAACACACGAAACCCCAGTCCTATGGAGTTTACTCACACACTGCTGTCACGGGGGCTGCTCCACAATTAAAGAGTATCCACACAAGTAAGGGATGGTGAGTGTACTGAAGCTTTTGTGCCATCAGCTCCAAAGTTGGTTCCTGCCCTGGCAGAGTCTGCTGACAGCTCATCCCCCTGTGCCTCCTCTCCACACTGGCTGCTCTGCTCAGGAATCGCAGCCTTGGACTTCACCAGCCAAACTCGGCCAGATAAATACAGATGAAGTTGTCCTTATGGCAGGAAAAAAGCTATTAGAAAAATACTTTAAACAAATGCATTTTAAGATTGTTGTCCTTTCTGCCATAATGACTGGAACACCTCAAGGTAGTTTTAAACGCTGTTTAAGGTTGCGTCATACATTTTATACCATAAATTATTAAATGACTTAATGGACAGTGCATTAGAAGGAAAACAGGCAAATTACAGAATAATTTAACTGTTGCAAAGAAACAGAGCAACTTGCAGGACGTAAAACACTCTATTTTGACACAGAATGCCTGAAGCTAAAGCAATTAAGGCTGCAAAATATTGCCGGCTGACATGATGTGTATGTAAATTTGTCATTCATTGGCAAGGGTTTGTAACAATCACAAGTAATGTGCACAATAAAACAACCATGTGGTATAAAATGCTTTCTGCTAAGAGTACTTGGAAAATGGTGGTTATGTATCATTTAAACATATCATTATTATACATACAGCAGTTGTTTATGACAAAAGATACCTCTCCAATGCCAGTAGCTCAAACAAAGATAGCCCCTCAAAATATTATTTACCATTATTTGTGTGCAGGTTCATGAAGGAAATATTTTTTAAGTTCCTTTTAAGAGCTGCTGCAAGCTTTTCACTGGAGATTCAAATTCTAGTGAATCAGCCCCTCCAGGCTAGTTTAAAAAAGCTCACAAACTCCCTGCACTTTGCCAGCAGAGCTAGCAAAGAAAGAGATGCCTGAAAGATGCCAGTACTTATATGGTTGAGTCAGTTATTTTATGTAAAACTGAGAGCAATAAAAGAGGCAATGAGACCTTTTGAGCCCCCATTAAAAAGCAGCAGATTTAACTATCGATCTTTCTGATCTGTACATCTGTGCATGCTGCTCAACTCAAGAGCAAGGGAAAGCCCACAGCACCAAGGGTGAGCCCAGCTTCTTGGGTGCTTGTGCTCCTCCCTAGGAGCGGTGGGAAGCAGGAGCTGCTCATTCACCAAGGTCTTTGTAGCAAGGCAGGCAACACCTGCCCAGATATTACAGCTTCTTCTATGGCCTCTACAGAACCATAGAATTAAAAAATGTAGTCCTGGGGAGCCTGGGCTCAATCTTAAGCCATTTATTGCATGAAGAAAGGAAAAAAACCCAAAGAGAAGGCATGGAGGAGGCTCACATCCCCTCAGCCAGCCCTCAGCTGGCTCTCCCATGTCCCACAGGTGGTGCTACTGCTTGCCAGCCCTCCCCACCACCGGGCCCAACCTCACCACCAGCCCTGGGGAGGGCCCAGGCTCCCAGGCTGCCTCAGAGATGCTTGCACACTCCATCCCATGACAGGGAGACTGGTCAGTAGGGGCAAACAGTAGCTTAAAACCACAGGACACAGGCCTAGAGAAAACCAAACATGAAGTCCAAAATAAGGATCCCACGGTTTCTGTTTGGGGGTGATGGGTCACTGGAGGTGGTGGAGTCCCCTGTTTCAGCTCACTTGGTGCTGGCATGCAGAGTACAGCCTGCCAGCACAACCTGCTCTGCGAGCCTGGCTTGATGTCCCAGCTAGACCAGGGCTCCTCGGTGGTGAGAGGCTGCTGAGAGCAAACCCTTCTCCAACTAAACCTCCTTGCGCATCTCTGCAAAGCTGCCCCAGATGGCACCCTTCCTTCCAGCACTTGTGTGCTCCATCCTGTCATTTTGCCTCCCTCTTCCCCAAAAATCCCTCTTTACAAACAAGGAGGACAAAATAGGTTTTCCTGTAAATCCCTTGTCCCAGGTGAGATTACTGACTGACCAGCAATGGCCCTTGACATAGGAGGAGCACGAGCTGGGTCTTGTCAGAAATGCTAGGAGCTCTCAGGGGCACAGGCAGCTCAGTTCCCACTGACACCTTCGTTTCCAACAGCATCCACCAGCTCACACAAAGAAATTCCCCAAACTGCCACATACTGCCTCTAGACCTTCAGCAGCTTTTGTTTTTCCCAGTGATTTTGCTGATGAGGTGAATTAAGCTGTCTCCACTCTTTAGACACTATTTAGGAGATGCTTTTCCTTAGAAAGCAAACAAGTCCATGTTTCAAATTTCTGCGCTTGGCCACATTTTGGGAAACCATCCAAAAGGATATAATAAGCCTCCACCAGAGTGAAACATGGAATTTACCTGAGACAGGATTTTAACACCACATCTATTGTCTTTAAACACCCCCTTTGTGAGGTATAGAAAAGGAGCAGATACCCCACAGTGCCATGTTCCATGACAGGCAGGAGCAAGGCAAGCACTCACCTGGGATGCCCCTTTCCCTGCACCACAACCCTACAAATGCATCCTGCTAAGGACAGAGGTGACACAGCGACATCGCAGAAGGAATCTGAGACAACCAAATTCCACTGTGGTGGCTGCAAGCAGAGACCGAAGTCAGCATCTCCTGCATTCCCACCAAGACACCAAGTTCAGAAAAAAAAACCCCCACCAAACCTACAGTGCACCCATTCCAGACTAACCTCTTCCTCTGGGGCAGCTGGCATTAGAAATTCCACATTTCCAACTGCTTTGCCAGCACCAGGGCAGCTCCTGGCAAGTGGTGATGCTGTAGCAGTACCTAGATACCTTGTCCATTTTTCACCTGATGTCCTCACTCCTTTTTTTTCAAGTTCTTCTCTTGTAGGTTGGTGCCAAAAGGTAGGAGGAGAGGGTGCAGGAAGAGGGTGAATTTAAAAACATCTCTCCATATAAATAGAATAGGTTATGCATGCCTCTCTGAAGTACAGTATTAATCCCAATTGTGCCATAAAATATATATGACTCACTTGAGCCTTGTTCTCTCGTGAATTATGAACTATTATATCACTCATGGGATAAGTATTATGTCTCTTGAGAGACCATCACCTTTCCTCTATTTTATAATAGAAAACTTCATTGAAACCTGCCGTGCCTAGTATAAGCAACTTCTTGTGATACACATTAAACATTTTCCTTTTACAGCTTCCTTCATTTAGCTGATATTCACATCAGGGTGAGTTCTTTCAGATGTAGCATAAGCATAAATTAGTATGTAAGAGAAGTAGTCGTTTAGCAGAATTTTTTCTTTAATAAATCTGGTGATATTTATATTTCATCACAGAGCAGAGAGATTTTTAACACATTTAAAGATTTATTCCTGTAGTAAGTATCCAATTAATAGGGCTTTAGCATGCAGACAGGATTTGTATTTATGCTGAAGAAAATGTGTTCTCATTATACTTTTATTCTCATGTTAGATTTATTGCGGGTTCCATTGTAATTTATTTTAGTAGCTCCATTTTCTAATTCTTTATATTTACATGTCTTTTCCAACAAAAATAATAATACATAAATAATACCTGACAACACTTTGCAGATTTTCTCTATTTGTATGCTTCAATTCTCCGAGCATCTTGGAATGGAAATGCTGTGAACTACAAAGGAAATCTCGATGTGATCTCTATTACATGAAAAATTATCATTTCTATATCCTCTTCACTCTGCCAAGTTCTTTCCAAGTTCCAGTTTGCAATGCACGAAAGTAGGCAAGAAATGGTAGCAAAACTGAGTAGTAATATTCACTCAACGTGTCGCTGTAATTAGTGGTGTCAGAGGACAGCCTGCTGCACTGCAGCAGAGAGCTCTTTCCTATTTACTGTCACATGTATTTTTCCATAGGCTTTTTGGTTTGCTGGTGTGGGGTTTATGACACGATCCTACCACTGCTATTCTGCAAACCGCTGCTGAGACTGATGTTTGGTCAGTAATGCTTTGCCCAGCACTTAACCCAGCCTGCCTGGCTTTCCGCTGGTGCGCAGCACGATCAGGGTTTGAAGCTACAGTGAGATCAGCCTCACCAGCCACCAGCCAGCATTTCAAACACGAGAAGATCATATGCTGAGCAAGTGTCCCCGTGCATGCTGCCCCTCCCAACAGGAAGGTTCCTACAGGGTGCTATGCAGCAGCTTTCCCAGGTCTGTGTGGTATAAGGCAGCTTTCTCGTGCAGCCCATCCCAGAGCTGTAGCCCCAGCACTAATCCCAGCGGGTCAGACTCTGCCAGCAGTCAGCGGGGCACACTCAGCATATGCCTGGAGAAGCCAGCTGAGTTACACCGCAGACGTAATGTGATATGTAAGAGCCAAATCTGGCCAAGCACTGTTGCAGTAGATGTTGCTTTCATTTTGCAGTGTACCCTCTGCTGGGAAAAAAAAAATGACTTTGTGTTAGATATCACATCTAATTATTCCTGTTGGGCTGGCCCAGAGAAATGTCAACAGTGCATTGTAAGTGCTAATTGGGGTGTCCATGCTCTGCAGTAGATTTGGGATACAACACCCAAGACTGGGGAGGTTAAGCATGTTTTAGAATACTGTACTGTAATGAGCTTAGTCTCCATGGAAGAGGCACAGCTTTGCTGCACACACTTCATGCTGCACTGCCCAAGCCACACACTAGCGTGCCGGTTAAGGCAGGCTGCCCATGGCCACCACCAGGAAAGGTGAGCAGTCTTCCCAGGGCACGCTGCCAAGTGCTTGGCAAAACAGAGCAAGATGAAGAGAGAAGGAAAGGAAAGAAGGAAAGGAGAAAGCGGGCAAAGGAAGCAAAAAAAAAAAAAGACCGCTAGACTGCGAAAGAAATAAGAAGTCGCCAGCTCGCTTACCTTTCATCCCTCTGTTTTAGGCAGAACACCTCACCGATCTATTAAGCTTAAGTGAAGCAATGTGGGTTGGAGCTGTCAATGCCTACACTGGGGCTCCGTTGCAGACACATACTTTGCTGCTTTTTCCCATAGACCCCTCTACGCTTCTGATTAAATATTAATCCAGCCTTATTTCACAACTTCTAAAGCAGAAAAACTATATTGTTTTAATATGGGGACAGCGATGGTACTTGAACCCACAGGATCCAGCCAAATTACTAGTGGCAAATCCCTAAAACAGCCTTTTTTTGACAGCCTTCATTTTCACCATTTCTCTGTTCTGCTTTAGAGCACCAGTTTGAGGGAAGCTGCCCATTTCTTTTGCAGTGCTGGGGTAGCAGAGCATCTGCCATGGCATCCCATCTCTCTACACACTCAAGTACTGAATCATCACTTTTCCCTGGCAACCCTTATAACTTTCAGGAAATATTCTTGTTAGACCTTCACACAATGAAAACAATGTAGTTAAAGCTACAACATGCCTGCTAGTCTATCAGACTGTAAATCTGACAGGGAGCTACTCCATGCCCTTTTATGTCATGGGGCACCTTTTGTGCCCCTCAGTGCATTTTTGCCACTCCCGTGGGCAGCGTTGCATTGGGCCAGTATCCTGCTTTAAACAAACCCACACATATTGCAGAGGCCTTTTCATCTCCCAGAGGAGAAAGAGAACCCTACAACAGGGTGTTACTCAATGGAAACAGGGTTCAAGCCCAAAAGGCTGTACTTGTTTGGATGCTGAGGCAAGAATAGGAAAAGCAAATCTGAAGACTATTGTAAGGACAAAGATGAGACCCCAGATGTATTCTCTGTTTCACACCATTATTATTACCTCATATGCTAATGCAGAAGAGGTAGGCAATTATTCCCGAGCTTGCTTCACATCACTTGTTCTTCCTGACCTCAGATTAAAATATAGCGGTGCCAGACTACACAGAAAATACAGGGCAAAACCTCACAGATGGGCTCTCAGCAAAGGGTTGTGCTGGCTCTGGGGACGAGGTCTGGGTAGGACACTGCAGGTGAAATGCCAGCTCAGAAAGCTCTTGGAGCCATGGGCTGTATCCTTCCAGAGGGGAAGGCATACGAGAAGCTGCACTTCTACTGTGTGTATTCAAACAGGGAGAGGAAGCTGCGCTCTGAGAGACAGGTAACTCACTAAGTCCAGGATTTACCAAACTGTTCTCAGCAGTGACATCCTGAGGTTAGTCACCTGGAGAATCCTCTTTTTCAGGGCAGTATCCTGAAGGAGCAGCTCCAGTTCCTTTTCCTCACTGCATATTCATAAAGACCAGTGCAGCTGCCCAACTTAATCATAAGTTCTAGTAATAGATGTTTTATCTTTCCTGCATGTGAAACAAGTGAGATGTCGGCAAAGCTGCCCACCTACCCACCCCAGATGCCTAGACATAAACACATACTGCTGTGCAAAAGTCAGAGGCAGATGTTGTCCTGCATGTTTTTGAAATGATACCACCCATGTAGACACCTGTGCTTGGTATGGAAGGAAGTGAAAGGTATTTGCACATGCATGTCAAGCTGGAGAAAAGGCCACTTGAATTTACATGGGGTCATAAGAGTGCAAAAATTACCACATGCCTGCATAAAGGTCTAGAAGATCTGAAGAGCTGAAAACCTATCTAGAAACCATGTGCGCACAGCCTGGATCTAGATATCTCTGTCTAATATTTTCCATGGAAAATGTATACACTGCACTGCCACACAGGAACACCCACTTCATGTATATCGCAGAAAGTGAGGATGGCAAAGGAAATATTGCTCTCATTCTGCACATCTTCTTCACTGTCTAGATCCACTAGTTGTAGTTTTGTTTGTGTTCTGAAAGAGCGGGGAGGAAGGGGGGGACATGACAAAAAGCTAAATAAATATTTAATGTGTCAGCACCTGTCATATAGTTTCTGTGCACCACCACTATCGATTTCCTGGTAGTTCTCCTTCCCTACCCAACTTCATTAAAGAATAAAAGTAAAGTAATAAGTCATTTCACACTCTGTCTGACCATTATACAATAATAGCAAGATTTCATGCAAGGGTACAACATTATGCCCATCTGCAGTCACAGTCTCTTTGCAAAAATCTCAATTCACACTTCACATGCAGCTAACCTTGTTACCATTCCCTTCCTAAATCCATCAGTCTTGCAGCTGCACGTCTTCACAGCCCAACATCTTAAAATTCATCACTTTGACACCCTCACATCCCTACAGGTCAAGCTAAAGAAGCCAACCAAGAATAATTAAGGGGTACCCCAGATGTTTAGTTTACTTCTAGACAATCTTTCCCTGAACTGGGTATGGTTCTCTCTTCATACGCTAAAGATCCATGTAAGGTGCTTGTCTTAAGGGGAGGAGACCTCCAACAAATTTCAGAGGTCTCCCCTCCACTTTTTTTTTTTTTTTACAAGTATAGCTCTTTGTAGTTGGAATTTGAACAAGAAGCGTGATAATGAGTAGGTTCAGGGAAGGAAAGGTGTTATCTCATTAAGGTAATTACTAAGACATCCCCACGACTGCCTCGGTTTGAAAATGTGGCAATTAAAGCGCCCTACATAGGCTCCCAGAGACAAGGGAACGCGACAGCCTCGGACAACTTTTGCGTGCCCGGGCCGGGAGGGAGGGAGGGAGGGGAGCAGGGACGCTGTCCGCCCCCCTCCCCGCCGGAGCGCCGGTCCCGCGGGGCACGGCCCGGGGCAGCGGGGGGAGGCCGGGGGCCGGCGGCTGCGCCCCCGGCAGAGCGCGGCTCCCCGGCGGGGCGGCCGCGGCGGTGGCGGGGGAGCCCCGGGGGTCCCGGCGCGCCCCGCATCCATCGCTGGCAGCGCAAAGCGCCTCGCTCGGCTTCCTTTGAAAACCGCTAATTTTGAGGACCGGCGCTCGTGCGCTTCCGTTAATAGAAGCGGCTCGTGAAAAATAGGGCATATGAATATGGAAACGGCGTTTTAATGTGACGGGCGCTCCGCTGGACCTGCTCCCCGGCTGGAAATACGCAGAGACAGGCACTGGCTCTGGCTGCCCCACGGCCCCTTCGACGGCGGGGGCAGCCCAAGGGAGGAACGAAATTCAGAGGCTTTTTCGCGAAACAGGGGCACAGGGAGCGGGGCCTTCGGGGGCCGTCCGCGCCGGGCCCGGGGGGACTCCGGCCTCATCAGCTGTCCCCCGCCGGGGACCGCGGGGGTCATCTCGGCGCTGCTCCCGAAACAGAACAGGCAGCTCCCACCGCGGGACGGGGGCGCAGGGCCGGCCCGGCAGGCCGGGTTTGTGCTGTGCCCCCTCTCCCTCGCGAGCAAGGGCTCCGCGTTAAAGCGGCTGCTGGGAAAGAACCCGGTGGTGTCACCGGCGGGAGACGAGGGCTTAGCAGCAGAAGGAACAGAGGGGGTGAAAAAGCTGTGTAATTCAAACCTGAAACGGTCATTCGCCGCCCATCCTCACCACCCCCGGGCTGGGGATATTTCTAACATAACGAAGGGGTTTACCCGTTCCATGGGTGAGCTCAGCCTGGCTGCACTCACTCCACGCCCTGGGCTCAGCCGAGTCGTTCCAGTGGGCTGCAGCAAGGACTTGGGGCGACTTAGAGCGTGAGCTCACAACAAAAACGTCGTGTGAATTTAGGAGGAGTATAAACTCTGGAAAGGGAGAGAATAACAAAAGTTAAAAACCTACCCGCACAAGAAGCACGAAAAGCTGTAGGAGCGATAGGCAGTTACACGAATTTAAGCTAATACGGCGTTGCAGGTGGGCTGCGCGGCCCGTGTAACCGGGAGCGGGGTAAGGGCACGGCAAGGAGCCCCGCTCGGCGCTGCTGGCGGGTTCCCCGCGGCTGAGCCGGACTGGCCGGCCCGACTGGGCGAGCGGATCCCAGCTGCCACCCCGGCGCCAGGGCGAGCACCCTCGGAGCGGCAGACGCAATGCTCGTCCCTGTGTCCCGGCCCGGCGAAGTCCCCCTTCCCACCTCCTGTTCTAATGATGGCCAAACCAAGCCTCCGGGAGGGGGGAGTAATTAAACATGATCCTGCTGCTGCATCCCGCGGGAGAGCCCTCCAGCCAAGAGCGGAGCAGCGGCCGGGAGGGCTCCGCCAGAAGCCGGAGGAGGCAACGAGTCGCCAAAACCTGCCTGAACGTAACAGGACTTCCCCGACGGAGCCTCCCGCGTCGCGCCCGCCTTGCAAAACACATAGCCAGGACCCAGCAGAAAGAAACCAAAGGGGAACCGGGGACAAAGCGACCAAAGGGGCTCCGGCGCTCCACCGCGGGGGCTCCAGCGATCCCACCGCGGGGGCGCCTGTGCCGGTCCGGAGCGACACGGGCGGGAGCGGAGCAGCCCTGCCCCGCTTCCCGCCCCGCCGGCTGGAGCTGGGGCAGCTCTCAAACACCCGGGGCAAAGCCCTCGGGACGCAGCCCCTGGTCGGTGCTCTCGGGGCCAAAGGGCCTGGCCCCCAGCACCCCGTGCCTGGCAGGACAGGGGCTCTCTCCCGGCCGGCGGGTGGCGGAGAGACGAGCCAGCCGGTGCTGCGGGAGCCTGCCTCAGCCGCCTCCATCTTCATCACGGCCCACCGGCAAGCCGCCGTGGAAGGAGGCCGCCGGATCCCGCGGGCGGCAGGCTGCCTTGGCCGCCCGGCCGAGCCCTGCCCCCGAGCCCCGGGCGGGGCGGGACGCTGCCGCGGGGGCGGGACGCGGGGCGCCGCCGGGGTGCGGGCCGGGCCGCGCCGCCCGGAGCTGTCCCTGGTGCTGAGGGCGGGCGTGGCCGCAGCCGCCCGGCTCGCGCACGCGTCCCGCGGGGCCGGAGGGGCCGCGGCAGCCGCGCTCCCGGCGTCCGTCCCCCGGCGCGGGGGGGAGCGAAACCCCCAGCCACCGGGAGCCACCGCGTCCCCGTGCTCACACGCCGCTCTCCCACAGCCTCGCGGTTCGTCTCCACGCTCAGCGCGCCAACAGCCAGGTCTCTTCCGGCGGGGGCCGGTTTTTCCCGCGGTTTAAGGCTAAGAGCGCCCGTCCGTCTGGCAGCAGACGGGCTCGTTTATTTGTTCACATCCACGTCCAGGGCCGGGAGCGGAGGCCGGAGAGGGACCGGGACTGCAGGAATTCAGCAGCTCGGCACCAAGTCTGGGGGCGGCCGCGGCGAGGGCAGCTGTCTGGCGGAGGAAAGGGGACAAAACCCGGGCGGCCCCCAACGGCGCCGGACGGCGGGTGCTGCCCGGTGCTGCGCCGTGCCCCGCGCAGCCCGGCCCGCCGCCCGGCTCTTTGTCCTGCCGCAGCCCCGCCGAAACGCGCGCCCCTGTGCCGGGGGTGCTTGAGCAAGCAGCGGAGCCCTTTCCCGCAAGGGTGGCCCGGCCGGTCAGCTTCGGGGGCAGCCTGTCCCCGGGTCGGCTCTTTCCCGGTGCAAGCGGGTAGCGAGACAAATGAAGGGCTGACATTTCCAGCCCCGCTTCCCAAATGGGGAAAGGGGGAGTGAAAAGAAGGGATTCCTGCTCCAAACCTTCTTCTCGCTCGCACGCACTTTCCAGTTGGATCTGGAAATAGATTTCAGGGGAGGTCGCGGTTCCTCGCCGCCCACCCCCGGCAGACCCTGCTTTAGACACCGTCCGACTCCACACCGGCATCCCCCAGCCCGGCCGCACTCCCCTGCCTGCCGCGGTTCCCGAAGCACCGGGAGCCCCCAGCCCCTGCCTGGACGGGGACCCCGCGGTTCCGGGCCGGCCCTGCTCGGAAGGGGGGAGTTTAGGGGGACACATCGATTTTGCATGAACTTTCCTTCCTTATTGTCTCTACTTTCCAGCGAGTTTGTGCGGTCAAAACCGAGCCTCGATTTAGCCATCGAGAACAACGAGCTGGGACCAGCCTTTCCAGCCGGATCGCCTCCTTTCGGGAGAAAACAGCCCAGGATTCATTGTTTAGACTCAGGAAAGGGCTCTAACCGAGCCCAAATTTCCTACCTCCTTCCCCAGCCCGGATAGGATGCGTTTCCCAGGAAAACCTCGGTGGCGAGGGCTGCTCTGGCCACTCGGGACCCCGCTCCCGCGCCGTTCCTGGCGGGCGTAATTTGGGGGGCCACGGCGGAGGCGCGGGGGAACAGTCAGCGGCCGCCGCAGCACGGGCAGAAAACGAGGTGGGCGTTCCCGACCCGCTCCCCTTTTGTTAGATCAAGGCAGAGGTCAATATGGTTTTAACGCGAATTTATTAGCAGAGAAATCAGCAAGCCGCTCACTAATTAGCAAAGCCCAAATAAACGTGCCCGGAGGCTTCTCTTTTTCTTTTTTCGTTGTGATTTTTTTTTTCTTTTTTCCTTCTATCTCAAAAGAAAGGGAGCCCAGGAGAAATGGGGGGGGGGGGAGGGGAAGAACGCCAAACCCTCAGAGGAGAGATAATATTGGACTTTATGAATGTTTTATAGGTAATTGCTGTATAACTTTCTAATTTCGCAGGGGGTTGTTCATCTCTAAAGGCTGGGGACAGAGCCGTCCCCGGAGCTCGGTGGAGGGTCACAGCCCCCAGACCCGACCCGCGCCCCCTCTGCCCCCGCGGGACCCGGCGGCCGGGCGGCCCGGGCAGGCGTGGAGCAATGCGGCGCTCGGGGGGGCGGGGAGCTGCCTTCCGGGGGAAGGGGGGGCGGCAACAAAGATCAAAGGCCGGCGGGGCCGGGGGCTCCGTACCGGCCGGGACGCCCCTGCCCTCCCTGCCTGTTTCCCCTCGTTACTCACCCCGACCACCGGCGCTCGTTGCCTGTCCCAGCTCGGCGCGGAGACAGCTGCCGGCCGGGGGCCGCGTCCCCAAGCCCGGCACGGCCCCGCCGCGCCTGGCCCCAGGGGCTGGAGCCGGGCCGGGCCGCCCGCCGCGCCGCAGCCTTCCCGGAACCCGCCGCTACCCTGCCCAGGTGCTTAAAATAACGACGAGGGGCACGGCACCTGCGCGGGGATTTGCTTTTCCTTTACAATACAGATAGGGAAAAGAAGCGCCGGATATGAAACAACGAGCCTAAAATTAAAAATAATTTTAAAAAAAGTGGCATTTGCCTTTTCTACTCCGAATTTCTTGCGCTCTCGTCACGGGGAAAATTAGCTACCTTGAATTTCCACGTTTGTTAAAAAAAGATAAAGTTTATTTTTTTGTTTTTGGTTTTTTCCCTGTAATTTTCCAGTCACAAAAAAATCTATATTTTGTCATCTAAGCATTTATTTTACTGAATCCAAAAAGACATGAAAAGGGAGAGGGGAGAATCACGTTCGTTCGTTTTAAACTAACGTATAGAAGTGAATTTTTTTTCCTCCTTTTTTTAGACGACATATAATAAATATGATATAGCACTCAGCACTCGGTCTGTACAATTCTGTTCGCATTAGGGAGCATGCCACTTTTCAATAAGAAAAAAAAAAAAAGGTCATGAGAAAAATCAGTGCAAAGTTCTCCGTTCCCCCGGTCTTCTCCGGCGGGCGGGGGTCGAGGCGCTCTCATTCCCTCCGTCCTCCGCAGCCGTTAGTCTCTCCGGCGGGCTCAGGCTCCCTCTCCCTCTCCTCCTCCTCCTCCCCCTCCGTCCCTCTCTCTCTCCGAGCTCCAAGTCCTGCCTCGCAGGAGCCGAGGTCGGCGGGTCGCCCCGCGGCTCTGCCCGCCTTCCCCCGCGTGTGGTCGTTTCACTTACGGGCTCGGCTCTGGGTTCACGGTTCAAGAGTCCCTGCTCTGACTGATCGCCTCCCTCGGTGGCCGGTGGCTGCCTGCAGAAGCTCCTGCCCCTCGGCTTCCCCTCGCTTCCTCCTCTGCGGTGCTGGGGCTTGTTTGGGGACGGGGAGGGGAAGGGCTCGTTGCGGGGACCGCGGTGCCGCTTCACCGGGGGTGCGGGGTGCCGGGCATGGGGTTGGCCAGGGGGTTGAGAGCTGGCTGCCCTCCGGGCCCCAGCCCGTGGATCAGCACCCGCGGCACCAGCGGCCGCTGGAGCTGGGGGTGCGGCGCGGGGGGAGTCCGGTACATGCTGCTGTACATGGCCGCGGCCGCCGCGGCCGCCGTCGTGCTGTCCATGCTGCCCAGCAGGCTGGGGTGGTAGAAATAGGGTGAGGGGAACATCCTCTGCAGGGCCGAGTAGTTCCCGGCCTCGGCCAGCAGCTCCAGGCCCACCGCCGTCTGCCGCTTCCACTTCGTCCTGCCGGGAGGGGGAACAAGAGGTGGCTGCAGGGCGGGCGCCGCGACGGGGCGCCCGGCCCGGTTCCTCGGGAGTCCGCGGCCGACGAGCCCCCTCCCCTCCCTCTGCACGGCCCCGCACCACCGGGGCCCCGGCGGGGCGCTCCGGCCCTGCGGGCCCGCACACGGCGCGACCCCCCCGGCCGCGCCCGGCTCCCCCCGCACCCCCCGACACACGCACGCGGCGACTCCGGCCAAATTAATAACCACGGCACACGGTTAGATCGCAGCGCGCTGACACTAATGGTTTGCGACAGAATTAGGGTGGCTGCAACCGTATGTAATGAGACAGAAAATTACGGCAGCGGTGACAGGGGCCGGACCCCCCAGCCAGCCGCCGGGGAAGGCGCGGGGCAGCCGCCAGGCGCTCCCCGCATCGCCCCGCGCTCCGGCGGGCAGGAGCACGACGGCGCCCGCCTGCCCCTCCCTCGACCCCCGGGGAACCGCCGGGGCCCGCCTTACCTCCGGTTCTGGTACCAGGTTTTCACCTGCGTGTCGGTGAGGTTGAGGGCGGCGGCCAGGTCCATGCGGTCCTGCACGCTCAGGTACTTCTGCCGCTCGAAGCTGCGCTCCAGCTGGTTGAGCTGGTGGTCGGAGAAGGCGGTCCGCGCCTTCCGCGGCTTCTTGGCCCGCACCGGCGGGCTGTCCCGGCTGCTGCTGATCTCCCGGTCGCCCTCCTCCTTTGTCCCTGCGAGGGAGCCGAGGCGCGGTGAGGGCCGGCGGGGACACCGGCTCGGCCCCCGCCCCGGTTACGGGGCCCCACCGCCCCCTTCCCAGGGGTTCCTCTGGGGGAACGGTCAAATACGGCGGGAGGCGGCGGCGGCGAGCCCGTCCGGAGGACGGCGGGCTTTCCTCTCTCAGCTCGCCAACTACAGGGCTTTCGTTATTTTCTCGCCCTCTCCCCCCGGCCCGAAATGCCGGGAAATCGATATGTCAGCCCGGCTCCGCTCGGGCCCGGGTTTGTGGCGCTCCTTGATCTTCCCCGCAGGAAGAACAATAATCTCCCTAATTGACCCACTGGGGAGGTTGGTGCACACAAAAATGGCCAGACCAGACTGTACATCTGGTTTGGACACTCTTATGCTAATGCTAAAAGAGCAAAATGAGCGGCACACCCGGGCGTCTCGCTGCTCTCCATCCTGGCAATAATATCTCAATGGGGCAAAATTAGAAAAATGTGTCCTGCCGGCCCTCGGCTGAGCCGGGCTACCCGCGAGGGAGGGCAGCTCCGCCGGCACCGCAGGGAAAACAGCCCCTCTCCCTGCCTCGCCTCTGCTCACTCGGTCCCTTCCTTCCCTTGCCTTTCCCCACGCACACATAGCTATTTTCATTTACGAACCCCGCACGGCGGGGTCTTCCCCAGCAGCACGAAATATGCAATTTAAAAAAGAACAAAAGATGAAGAAATAAACCTCCCTATCCCGGCACGGGGAAAACCCGGGTGTTTTGCAAAACGCACAAAGCCCTTCAACCCTCCGCTGCCTATCGCGGGCCGATTGTTTTTGTTATTATTTTATTTTTAATTAAAAGTTCTTTCGTTTATTTGGTATTGACTGTTCGGAAAGTGGGATATTTTTTTCTTTATTTTTATTTTAGATCGAATGAGCAAAAATAAAAAGGCTGAAGGCAGCAAGTGCAGCTGAGCCGCCGATTCTTAGAAAGCCGGAGAATCATTTACGCGCATTTGCATTAAAAATAAATACATTCCGGTTTCCAACGCGATCCCATCGGTCCTGCTTTTTCCTTAGAAACAGGGAAGTTAAATAAAAAAGAGGCGGAAAGGCCGAGAGAGAGAGAAAAAAAAAAATCATTTCCTACCGATCTTAAACCGGCGGCAGCGAGCAGTAGCCATCGGCTGCGCCAGCCGGTGCAGCGGGCGCTCCCGCCGCTCCTTTCCCCCCGATTTTCGTTTCACCGACACGGCCGAGCGCAGCGGCCCCGGTTTTAGCGGCGGCCGAGGAGGTGCGGGGCCGTGCCTGGCCGTACTCACCGTGGCATTTGATGTCGCCCTGCGTGTCGTCGCGCTTGTCGAGCTTGGCTTTGCCGTCCTCCTGCTCGAGTTTGGGCCTGAAGCTCTCCGGGGCCCCGCTGCCCTCCTGCTTGGGGGTGTGATGGGGAGAGGGGACGCTGGTACTGTAAGGTGCACACGCCGCCAGCGGTTTGCTGTCGCCCAAAATGTCCTTAATTAAAAAAGAAGAGGTGGAAGTCCTGGGGCCGGAGCTGGCCGAGCCGAGCTGGGGCGGCGGCGGCTGTGGGGGCGACGGCTGCAAACTCGGCGGCGGCGGCGGCGGGTGCGGGCCGAGGTGGAGGTGGTGTGGCGGCGGCGGGAGGCTCTCCGCCACCCCCAGGTGCGGCTCGGGGTGCTCCATGCTCACCGAGATGGGCGACGAGGGCGCCGTCCCCACCGTGTCGATCTCCGAGCAGGGGGACGGCGTGGCCTGGCTCCTAAAATCCGCCGGCCGGCCGTCGCCGTGGGGGCGAAAGTCTCCGTTCATGACTCCGGGGCTGCCGGTGTTGCCGCCCGACAGGATCGTGTCTATCCCGAAGCTGGACGCGCTCGGCCCCTCCATGGCGGACCGCTTAGCGCCGCGCCCGCATCCCCGCGAGCGGCCGCGGGGGTCGCACCGGGGGTGGAGGGGAAGGGAGGGAGGGGGGGAAGCGGGTTACCCCGACCCGCGCACCGGCGGCGCGGGCGGCACTAACGCGGGGCCCCCGCCGAGCGCCACATCGCCGCCGGGCCGGTTCGCCGCTACCCAACTTTGTTGCGGGAAGTTGCGGGCGCGGAGCGGGGCGGACACCGGCCACTGCGGCGCGCCCGCCCGTGCCCACCGAGCTCCTCTCGGCGGCGGCGACTCCCCCCGTGACGTCAGGGCCGCCACGTCCCCCACGCCGTTTATTATAAACCCGGGCTTTTGCCGCCGCCGCTGCCCGCCCCCATTGGCGGGCGGCCTAGCGGGGGCTGACGCAGCGCGGGCGGCAGCCAATCGGCGGTGGCGGCGGCGGGGACGGGCGCGGGAGGGAGGGGGGGCGCGGCGCCCCCCCTCCCTCCCGCGCCCGTCCCCGCCGCCGCCACCGCCCCGTCGGGCCCCAGTGCCCCGGCCGCCGGATCGGACCCCCCGGAGACCATCATCCGGTGTTCCCGGGACGGTTTCCTGGTTGAATGTCAAAGTAATGGGAAATGCCAGTGACAATACGTCGTATTAATTCTGATGAAGTGGCGTGTCAACCTAATTAGCAGAGTAATTATAAAGGTGGTAATGAATGATTTGGAGTTCTCCGCGTTACGTCTTAGGACGAATTGCCGTTTTCAGGCCCCTGTGAAGCCCACACCAACGCCTCCCCTCGTGGCCTCCAGCAGCCCTGGGACCCGACCAGTCCCGAAACCAGCCCCAGCCCTCGGGGGCGCTGGGGTCGGGGCAGAGCAGTGGGGCAGGACTGGGGCAGGATGACCTCAAGGGAGATTTTTCAGGTGGTGGCGTTCAGCGACGGACTAGGTGATGCCACAGGTGTGGCACCCACACCCACCCACCCCCCGTCCCCCACACAACGGCTTGCCTCGGTGGTTGGAGCCCGAGGAGCGGGACAGCCCCCGGCCGCGGCGCTGTGCGGGTGCGCCCCCACCCCGTTTCCTACAGCGGTTCCTTTCCTGGGAAGCCGTCCCGCTCAAAGCTCCGGAGGGGCACGGAGGGCGCATGGGGGGCACAGGGGGCGCGGGGGGCCGCGGCGAGCCGGTAACTCGCTGCAGGCGGTTGGGTCCGACGTGAGACGCCGCAGCCCTGGCGCAGTGGTGCGGGATGAGGGGCCGCGCCCCGACAGAAGTGCCGATGCGGAGAGCGCCGTGGGCTTCGGCTCCGCTTCCGACGGCTTGGGGCAGGTCTTCCCTTGTGAGGGGATCCGAGGAGCTTCTGGGTCCTCGCTGCCAAAAATCGCCAGGCCTTCCCTGGGATTCGCCGGTGACCGGTGTCACAGCCGAAGCACACCGGCTCACGCCGGTCGCCGCCGCGGGGCAGGGCACAGCCCCACTCCCGCATTTCTGAAGAAGTTTTTTCGACGCCAGGAAATCCTGCCCGGGCAGCGCGCTGCTACCAAGCATCCCCCGCTCCGCCCCGACGGCCCCGCATCGTCGCCCGCTGCCCCACGGGCAGCTGGGGGACAGCCGAGCATACGGTTTGCCCCGGGGGTTGAGGCGATAGTGCTGCGGCCGGAGACCGGTGAGGGACCGGCGGTGGCGGGCCCCGAGGAGGTGCAGGGCCGCCCGTGTCCGCTGGGCGGCGGTAGCGGCCGACCCCGTTGTCCCCGACGGGCGCCCGCCATGGACGGGACGGCAGGCAGAGCGGCCGCTGCGCTCCGAGCAGGGCTGGCGGGACGGCGGGGTGACCTCCTGCCAGCACGTCCCTACAGATCGGGTCGTTTGAAGGAACAAGATGAGGAAAAGGGAACAAAAGAAGAAAAAGGGGGAAACCTGAGGAGCAAAATGAAAGATCGGGAGAAAGGGAAAAATACTTAAATATCTGCAAATGCACAAGCAGATTTCCTGCAGCAGGGAAGCAGCCCGCGGTGGCCGTATTTATCCTGCCACCTTGGTTTGCCATTTACCAAAAGTATGTCCTAATTATCCCTAGGGTAATTCGGGATCTGCGGTAATATGTTACACTAGCATAATACTTTAACTCACAATACACTTCCCCGTCTCGGAATCGGGATTTAGGGCTTGAAGTCATGTTCCTGAAGAATGAACACCTTTCATTTCCTTCCTCCTATTTTTTAATCCTGGATTCCATTGATCAGAAACATTCTGGGGGGCCGCGGCGGCGAAGCCCGCCCGGGGCAGCCGCTCCACTCCCCGACGGGCCCCGCCGCAGCCTCGGCCTGTCCCGCTCCTCCGGCTGCACCGCGGGCGGGTGCGGATTCCCAGAGGCCAGATCAGCCCGACGCGGGGGCACCACACGCAAAAGGCCTTCCACCTCCCACTGGCGCCCTGCGCGGGCGCGGAGGGCAGCAGGACTCCCCTCGCACTTGTTGAAGCTGGGGATGAATGCGGGACAGATACAGCCCCGTGTCCCCATAGCCCCTGGCTGGGTGACCCCCCTTTTCCCATCTCATCCCACTCGTCTGACTGCGGGCAAAGTCACGGAGCTTACCACCACCACCGTCCCCCCAATAAATCGGCTATAGTTGAATCAAAGCGATGAGCGAAGGTGCCACTGAGAGGAGTCGGACGAGGGCCCGCTAGTTAATTAACAGGCAGCTAATTAGAGCGGCACTTTGAGCGCTAATCAATGACCCGATGGAGGCTGGGGGCAGCGAGCCGCAGGGACAGGGTATCATGTGCCGGGCCGGGGAGCGCCCGCTCACCAGCCGGTCCCTGCTCGGGGGGGCGGCCCCGGCCGAGGCACCACAGGCTGGCCCCGGGGTCCGGCCGGAGAGGTCCGGCCCCGAGGAGCTGGGAAGGGGCTGGTGCGGAGCTGCAGCCGCCTCCTCGGCCCCGACGGGAAGCCCCCACCCCAGCGAGGGGCACCCCGAAGAGCGGGGTGCGGGGGTCTCTCCGCAAAGCAGCTCGAGGCTGGCAGGGCGCAGCGTCCCGGCCCCGGGATGGGTTTCTCCCCACTGGGATTTTGGTGCGCAGTCGTGTTGGCTCAGTGGCTGCCTCGCAGCTCGGAGGGAGAGGGGGGCTGAGGGGGCCGGGAGGGGCTGAGCCCGTTGTACTGTGAAATTTAACAGTCTGAACATCCCTTTATTAAAAGCTGCTGCTTGACATTTACACTGTGCCAACAGACTCGCCGTCTAATCCAGGCGAAAATATATTGTACCTTGGAGTAATTGGGGCCGTTGCAAGAGACGCTACAGAACGTTTCCCAGCGGGAACAAAACGGCACGGAGCTGCGCGGAGCCAGGCGCGGAGCGAGCGCAGCCGCGGCCCGCCCGAACCCGGCCAGCCCCGCCGGCGGCGGCTCCACTGCCCTCCACCTTCCTCTCCTTAAGGGGGAAAAAAAAAAAAGAACGGAAATAATAATAAATATATATATATAAAAGAACGGGGGGAGAGGGGGGGGAAGGCGAAGAAAGTTAACTTTCTGCTCCAAAAAATTAATCTCAACGTTTAGTGCTACTGTTTTTCTTTTGTCAAATGTTTCCCCCGATGCAGGCTGAGGACATGATCAGAAATGCTCAGGGAGCAGAAAGCACATTGATTTCAGCTTGTTCTGTCCGCAGACAGGCCCTGACAAGGTTGTTAGAACAGTTGGGGAGGTCTCTACAATCACTTAATTACCAAAGCTGTCACTCAGGCGGGACGGGACTGGCCGCTCATGTGGCTGCGAGGAGCATTCCACTACTGGGTTTCCTCCTTGATGGATCTGTGCTGATGGCATTGCAAAATAATTATAGTGAATTTTCTGATGTGTGATTTTATACCAAGTTCATGCTTCAGAAAGGTAATCGGAAGGATGAGAAGGGTCAGTGCCATTTCAGATTACCTGAAGTCCAAGCGAAAGGGTAAAAAAAAAAAAAAAAAAAAAGCCACAAACCCCCCCAACAAATAAAACCACAAACAAAAAAACAGAACCCAGGGAGCAGGGAGGAGGAAGGCTGCGAGGAAGGGGCACAGCGGTGCGACTGAGAATTGCTGAAGGGTATTGCAAGCAATTCGTCAAACTGTGCAAGTGATTTCCTTCCGAGCCAACAAATGGCAGATTGATTTTGTCCAACGTAGGTTTAGCCA
>NC_079298.1:20770406-20812906 GCF_023638135.1 Falco biarmicus
TCTGAGGCTCTGTGGTGGTAAGCGATCGCTCCAAACACGTGATGCCTTTACTGAGGCCCAACCCTCTGCCATGCCAAAACCCGCAGAGCGGTATACCGTAGCCAGAGAAAGCAGGTTTGGGGCACCCTGGCACCAGGAGGCCAGGTTTGCTGGGCAGAGGCTTGGCATAGAAGCCTCATTGCTCCTGGTTACTGCTTCTCTTCTCCCCCCCCAGCTGGACCTTTGTTCGCAGGGGCCTCGTCTCCCCTTTGCACACCAAAGGCTGGGGGCTGTAACCCAGTTTGCAGAGAGAGCCGAGGCAGCCGGCATAAATGCACATCAGAGTGGAGGAAACCCTGATCCGGGGACACCCTCACCCTGCTGCCTCGGGAGGCTCCCTGCCGCTGGAGGGCTCAAACGCTGTGCTTGAAGCCAGAGCTCGGGAAGACGAGCAGATGGGCGAGGGGAAGAGGAGAAGCATAAAATTGACGGATGTCATTTTGCGTTCCCTTGAACACTGTAAACTAAAACATATCCCAACCTTTGCCCAGGGGATGACGAAGACAGGCAGGGTGGCATGCTCCTTACAGCCCTGGAATGGAAATGGGAGCAAAGAAAAAGAGCAGGACAGTTAAGCCAGCTCTGCGCAGCGCGTGGGAGAGCTTCACGGCCCTATGCACCAACACACCAGCATCAAAGTCTTCATCCCTACATGCGTCTTTCTACAGACACACAAATCCCATTCCCTGGACCAGGTGGGTAGAACAGCAGGTTTCTCAATCAAAAGCTAACGAGGCTTCAAATCTCACTGCCCAACCTCCTTTCTGCAGGACACTGCTTTGTAGGAAGGGTGGCGCCTCGGACCCATACACGTGGCAAAGCTCTCCTACAGCCACACGCCACAGAAATGCAACACATCCATCTTGTAAGCAGGAAGCTGAGGCGGAGCAGAGCCCCTGCCTCTCTGCTAAAGGAGGCTCTCTGACAGGCACGCTGTAATGCAAGGTAGCAGGCACGGCGATGGAGCTAAAAGACAGTTTCCGAGTACAGTGAGATGAATTAACTTGACACCATCTGGTAGCAGTTTTTCATTTCTGACAATATTTAAAACTTAATTTGAGCTCAGGCAGTGATAAATAGGTCTCAGATCTCACCTGGCTTTGGTAACCTCTTGACCTAGGCATACCAAGTCATTTGTCTGAGGCTGCAGGTCCCAATATTTTATTGCTATGTCTAATCTAAATAGACTGCTGGACACTGCCCTTATTGCACCCTGGTAATCCTGGATTGATCCTGCTGAAGCAAGAAGGGAGCAATGACATCTACGTCTTTCAGCAAACACACAATGAAAGTTGATCATGTTTAAGCATGTTCTCCCAGCTGGAATCTGTAACAGATGATAGCCATGAAGCATTAGTGTTCCCAAACATCTACGGGGAGGGAGGGGAGGGTGTTTCTACTTTTATAATTATTTCTTTTAAAATCTGACTTAGTTTTAATTTTCTCACTCTAAATACTGCTAATGATTGCTCTAGACTGTGTACATAGCTCCATGCATGTATGTACACACATAGATGCTTGAGTCTCTATATGAATAAATAATCCTTTTAGACAGAACAGCACGACAGCAAAAGCTTTCAGATGAAAACATGGTGTGAAAACGTAGCATGTCTCTTCTCTTATGTTCTATGGCAAATGCAAAGGAAATTTATTGCTTCAAATCTGTGCAATCATTTTTATCTGATTACCTGTAGATACTCTATATGGCTCTGTGCAAGAGACAGTATATTCTCTGTCTCCTGCAGAGATCCCAGTTTATTAAAAGCACACCTTCATTCTTTCACATGTCCTTATGAATCTGAAGGAGCTGCTTAGAATTTGTCACTTATTTTTAACAATATAATTTTCTTTGGAAGGAACATTCTTGCTAAGCTTGACATGTGATATTTAATCACATATTGACCACTCAGTATTACTTTAATGCTTCCTGTCAGCTCCAGTACAGCAGGCAGAGTTCAAGCAACACATTTGCCTGGAGTTCAGTATTCATTTAGATCAAATTTGTCAGCTTTCAATTTTTTTAAATGTAATATTTTATTTTTATTAAATGCAAGTTAATAATGCCTTGTCAGGCCAAGGGCGTGTTTTAATGTGAACAACTCAGATGTTAAGTGAAATTGGAGCCATAACACCCTGCTAATGGAGTCATATAATCATCTTAATGCCAGCATCTCATCCTAACACGAACACGCGCTGGCTTTGTGTTCAGTTGTCTCAGGGAGCCTTTTCAGATGTATAAAACACACCCGCACAAACACACACACACATAGCCTTTTAAAAGCACATGCTCCTGGGTGCGAGAGCCTATGATGCCTGTGTACGTTACTTACAGATTTCCACGTGCCCTTTTTTCCCCTTCATAAGGCATCTTACTCTACTGGTGACATAACAGCCCAGGTTATTAACGCTGTCTATTCTCAGCTTCATCTTTAATTTTCCATGATGCTATCTATAGTGACTTGATTTTATTTCTTTTTTTCCTTACAATATTTATGCATGCAAGTGTACACATACGAACGCAGCTTTTCTACAGGGAGGTGCAGACATAGCAAGCATGTGACTACCTAAATACATGCAACTGTGTGTGTGTCTGGGTTCGTTAATATTAGACACACACATGTACACATGTACAATTGTGCATGGTATGTAGAATAGAGTTCATCTGTGCACACTAGGCACTGTATGATACGCACCCACAAATGACAGGTGATTCTCTGCAATATTTATCTTTACTCGAGTGAAGAGTTATCCCTCTTCTTGTTCACAAAGACAAATGTCGTAGCAATGAGCAGCCATTGCACGTTACAGGGTAGGAGATGGATGGAGACTGATCTAGCCTTCTAAATATATCGTAAACTACAGCACTGTAAAGTAACTTAGCATCACAGAGGATGATGAAGCACTGCATCTTTACCAAGTGTTTCTCAGCAGCGGGACAAACCCAGGACGCAGGTCCCCACGCAGCAACTGTGGGCTCTGGAGCCGTTCAGCAGTTGTGCCATGTCGGGGATGGGTAATGGCACATTATGTCTTTCACCTCTTAAATCACCAGCTCCGAAGGGGCACAGGTCAGCCACGGCTATCTGACAGCTGTGCCGGTGCGGTGACGGCAAGGCGGTGGCCTGTGTGGCCCAGGCACACAGGTGTCCCCGTCACCAGCTACCCGTGCAACTGACACTAATTGGCACCTTTGTCAGCACGCTCCGTGGAGAGGGCAGGACCGAGCGGGCGCGGAGATGCACACACTCCTCTCACCCACGCGCCAGCTTCCCAGGTCAGGGCTGGAGCCCATTATCCCATGCAGCAGCAGCAGCCTGCGCCCTGCTCCCAGGAAAGCCGTGCTCCAGTGCTTCCCACAGCCACTAACACAATTACAGCTCAGGGTAATAACAGCAAAAGGAGGGAGGGAGATGCGCAGAGGTTATGCAATGTTTTCCAGTAACATGTGAGAGGAGAAGATGTATTGCTGTAGAGACGGCAAGGTTGTTGGGAGGGTCAGGGCCAGGGAAGAGTGAGTTTTTGTGCTGAAAGCACCCGAAGGATGTTGCAAGGTGGATCCAGGCACCCAAGGCACTTGTGCCCAAGGCTGGTGAGGGTGAGGACTGGCCTTATGGGCTGGAGAGGGACCTGACAGGGTTTCTAAACCAAAGAATTGTGTTTCTCCCCAGGTTTGCATCAAGCTCGAGGAGAAGGAGCAGTAATACCCATTTTCTCCCATAAGGAAGGTCCTCTCTGGGGCCCTGGGAGCCCCCCAGCACAGAGCAGACCTGCTTGCCCTTCACCACTCTCAGCTGAGCACGCAGAGGGCAGATAAGCCCCCGCTTCCAGGAGTGAGAGAGGGGCAAGTCAGGCGTATTTGAGATGGGGACATTGGCTTTTCCTGTGCTTGCCTCCACCATGCGAGCACACAGCAGCAAGCACAGGTATCGAGCTTTCCATCCCAGCTTTCCGTCCTCTGCCCAGGGCAGCAGCACAGATGCCCCAGGCAGGTTCTGGGATGCCCCATGTCCATGCAGGCATGGGTACGCTCATGCTTTCCACAGGCTTTTCTGGCAGCCAGGGGTACGGGCAAAGCCCTCTCCAGAGGTGAGCCCAGCTAGCTGGGAGTTAAAGGCCACATGGTACACCTTTGGCATCTGCCTCCTTACACTTCACTTTAATTGCATCCACTTAAAAAATTCCCCATAAAGCATGCTGAAAAGCTTTAATTCCCCAGCACTGCAATATCCAGACTTCAGCATGAGCCCAGCCCACCTCTGTGGCCCTGGTTTCCTCTAGTTTAGGGGTACTTCAGTTGTCATTGCTTACACCACCCAGGGAAGCACTTCCACTCCTAGGCAAACCTTCCCACTCGGTGCCATCCCCCAGCACAGGGTAAACACACACCTCTGTCAGGTTTTAGCACCCTTCAGTGGGTTTTCCAGCAGGTACCCGTCTGATCTCCAGGGTGGGGTGAGGAGCCCTTGTCTAAGCCCACATTCATCATGGCCCATGTATCTGGGAGTTGCTGGTTGGACCTCAGTTGGTGCTGGTGGGGCAGGGGCAGGCCAACACAGAGCCCAGCCTGGGACCTACTCAGAGATGGAGCTCAGCATCCTGCATCCACCACCGGGAAAGGAAAGGGAAATGTTGAAAAAAATGTGTCAGGGTACAAAGTTTTTATTCTGCCTCTGCTCTTTGGTTGGTATCCGAGATCAGCAATGTACCAGGCAGACTCAGATTGGACGGCAGACAAAACCGTGTCCGTGGGCTCCAGGGCAGCGCAGGAGGGCAGGGGCAGCTGGGCCATGGGGCTTCTGCAGCTCTCGCTGCCTGCCAGGGCATATGCAATGGTGCTCAGATAGTGGTTTCTCAGGCTTTACTGCTGTCTGGAAGTTAAAAAGAAGGGCCCTTTGCAGGGTGAAGAAGCTGCTGCACCTCTTATCACGCAGCTCAGCCCCATCCATCACCAGGGGAAGCACTTCCCACCATGCCTTTCCACAGAGTGAGAAGAAAACCCCTCTAGAAGACTCTTGTGCAGGCCACTGTGTTCCCTCTGGAGATCAGTAAGATTTTTCCAAGGGAGCCATTGCAACCGTATTTCTAGGCCTTGCTTACACCTCCTTGCTGTTTGTCCTGCGATACCAGAGCAGTGCTTCCCACCGCTGAACGCCCCACTCTGAGCCCCAGATAAATCTCAGTGCAATGCAATTAGGGCTAATGCAGGTACATCACCATAAAACAGAAGATCAGCCAGAAGAGGTTCGCATCCATTTACATGTTCATTCAGACTGTCCAGACATAATAAGCCTGTCCAGATTCTAGCCATCAAAAATGCACATAGTTGGTAATAAGGCATATATATTAATCATAACTGTGCAGTTCAAACATGAGCTAGTTTACATATGAGTAATTAGAATCACAATTGACCTTTTGTAGAAACATAGGGCTATGCCTAATTCTAGCCACCAGCATTCAAAACATTTATTTAAATAGTATTCCTACTTCCTAACTCATAATTGTATATTTTTTGAAAATCATTTTACAGCAAACTGAAAATTACTTGTACCCTGTGCAGTCAAGGAAGAGAAAGCTCTGTTCATTATACCAGCACACTCAAATGCCCAGGAAAATGGTCTAACATGTAAAAGCAGAAGAAAAAAAAATTAAAACTAAATGAATTACCACCAGGAAAGCAGTTATATTTACCCTTTATCTAAGAACGATCAAATAACATCCAGTCACGTGAGACTCCCACCTATTTACTTCCCTGTTCTGTACTATTTATTATTTCTTGTGCTAGTCAGAGAAATCCTTTTCTTTAATGAAGGACACATGTTTAAAGCAATGTGGCATTGCTGCCTTCCATGATTTCTGGCACCCTGGGCTGGAACCTTCTCGTAAAGCGCCCTGCAAGGCGGCACCAGCCTCAGGGCACAGGGAAATGCAACAAAAGCATCAGCTGGAATTACCTCTGCAGGAGGAAAATGGGGAAAAGTCCCCCTTAATTTTAGCTGCCTTTAAAGTCCATGGGTTATTTTGCAAGTCCTTCTCCATTCCAGGACGTCTGGCAAGAAAATACCAGGGATTTTGAGGCGTGGGTTTGGAGGGGTCCATTGGAGAGCAGGAATGTTTCGCATGAGTGGGGACAGCTGGGGCAAGCCCACCATTTGCAAACGTGCCTGTGGTTATGCTTTCAATAGGTGGCACTTATGAATAATAATATGCATAATCTATCTTGTGCCCAGGCAGGAGAGAAAACATAAGTGGACAAGCCTGAAGGCATGGCCGTCTATTAAAGGTTGCTTGGGAATTCTCTGCAGGGTTAGGGCAAAACTGTGCTGCTAAACATGGCTGGGGGATTTGCATGTTTAAGAAAACAGGACTAATTGAAAATCCCTCTCTTCTGGATGAGTGATTTACATTTCTTACAGATCAAATTACAGAGGTTGAAATACAGTTTTGCCCTTTTGTTGTTTATTTGATTGTGAGCTTTCATTGCTAACTTTCCTTTTTATTAAAGAGCTGCAACACAGACTGTCAGAAAAAGCCCAAATCCCCAGGCCATGCTACACACCTAAAGTCTAAACCCTGCAGAAATACACAGTCCTGCTTTGTTCTGTAGCTGTTTGTAGACACCTTGAATCAAGTACCCAGGGCTCAGGCTTTTAGTAATTAAATATAAAAATAATTAGGAAATTGCCAAAAAAAAAAAAAAAAAGGCAAACCACTCTCTCCTAACTATCATTGCAAATGTAATCCAGGTCTATTCCCTCAGCAGAGGTGAGGACAATATATCGTAAGGGAAAGACATGCTTGATTTTAAAGTAGTCCAAGAAATAATGAGGTATGCATCTTGGGCTTTTCCCAGAGAAATACCCATCAGACTCACCCTTGTTTTCTATCTGTTTATATAATGCCCTAGATACTTTCTTTTAAAAGAAAGAAGAATTAGTATTATTTAAAAAGAATAAGTACATGTTTAACTCGGGTAAATCCACATCCTCTGCACTGCTAACCAGGGAGAAGCCACTGCCCAGATCCCCAGGGCACCCCCGCTCCCTAGGGACCATGAGAAATGACCCCCACTCCCAGGGAGGAAACCCAGCCCAGGGAACCGCTTCCACTGGCTCAGAAACAAGCCTGGTACAGAGCTGAGGAAGAAGGCTCCAGAAATCTGGTGTTTGCCAGCAAGCCAGGGGAGAGACACAGATGAAGAGGACCTCGTCCGTGAAACAACAACTTGCCTTCAGCAGGAGGAGGTCTGTAGCTAGAGACACCACAAACACAATGCTCATTACAAACAAGATGCCAAGAGTACTTACAACGGTAAGAGATTTCTAGATGTGTAGCTTAGCTGATGGCTTAATTCCAGCAGCAACAGCAGTTTCAGAGAGCAATAGGACCCCAAGTCACCAGTGGGATGAGACCTCACCACTTATTTATCACCCCTCAAACAACCCAGCTCCAGAAGATTATCAAATCACTGGTATTTTAATTGCAATGGCCATATAAGGAGCAGAGAACCTTATTACCTTAGTATTAATAATAGTTGCATGGCAGGGGTATTTAACACTGCACATCACAGCTAGCAGTTTTTTAAGTCCATATGCACAACAAGAATTGGAGAAAGCAACACTCAAGGATGCAGCATCAAACATTTCAACTTTAGTACTGCTGTTGGCCAAGAAAAAAAAAAAAAGTATCAGCATGGGAAGAAAACACATCTCCAGATCTTGATAAAGCTATGGGAGGTTATTTGGAGAATGAATTCCCTGGGGCAGTTAAAAGCGGTTGTGCTCTGCTGAAATGTATTCCATCCTGGGAGTTAGCATGGCAAGTTCTCTGAAGATGCTGTGGCGGATGAGCTGCCAGCCCAGAGTTTCCCACAATCTACCTGTGGGTGTTCCAGGAAAGCAAAATTAAGTGCTGAGAAGGAGGAACACAAGAGGAATCCAATATCAGGCTTTCTGCCCGCTTCTTCACCGCTAATCGTCTCTGTACATGTGAGCTGGGTGTAAAGTGTTCCCACATCAGAGCTGTAGCTATGCATAGGTGTAAATTACTATACAAGGTTCAAGGCAGCGTTCAGCCATGCCCAAGCTGCCTAATTAGCGGTTGTTAGTGTGGCAGAGCTATAAAGTGCTAATATTCAAATGTTATAACTGTGCTGCCTCTTGCCAAAATCCATAAAGTGTTTGGAAGCTAGCTGGTGTTACTGACAAAACTCTCTCTTCCCTTGCAAGCAGAGGATCAAAGGCAGCCATGCTAATTAACCCCTCTTTTTAGTGCATCCGTGGTGAAAATGTAATGCTGCACCAGGGCTGCTACCGCAGCAGTGCTTGGCCCCAGCAAAGCCCCGGCAGGAGATGCTGCAAGGCTGCGAGAGCAGGTCTCTTGCTTTCTGTCTCAGGTGAGGCAGCCCCCTAACTTGGGAGCTGTTTTTCTGGGTGGTGAAGATGAAAAATCCGGGGATTTTTTTTTTTTTAAAACTAATCCCTTCAACTCACACAGTCAACCTCTAAAACAAGGCCTACAGGACTGGAGAAAAGCACTCGTGTAACATATAGTACTTGACATTGCCCATGGCTAAATATGGGGAACAAGATGTTCTCTGTGGCCATACCAGGCTTCCTTAGTCATATATGCTTTAATCTGAGCCCTGCTACGGGGAGAGATACCCAGCCCAGTTCTCCCTCCCGAGAACAACAGCAGGGCGAGCAAAACGTGCATCTGCTGAAGCATGGCCAACGCGACACCAAGGCTTGGCTCTGCGCAGATCAACCCAGTCAGGCAGGAGCATGCCCTTGGTGCAGTTAATTTCAGAGTTATTTTCTATGGTTAGCATCAAAGACGTTTCCTACTCCTGCCTGCTGTTTACGTCTCACTAATTTCATAAATGGCAGCGCATGTCTGACCCACTTCCCCCCCGTGTTACACTCATCCCCTGAATCCCCTGCTGAGCTCTGATGTAGCCAGCCAGCACAGCCCATGGTGCAGAGCCACCACAGCCACCTCTGGGAGGAGAGAGCCACAGCCAAGGGGCTGCTCGGGGACCCTTGCCTAGGGGCCATCTCCCCCAGGGACAGGGGTCCCAGGCACCCAGCTGTGGCATGTGAATCCACAGGGATTCAGTCCAGCCCACCTGCATGGATGCTGGCACCTCGCAGCCCCCTGCAGCTCTGCAGAAGAGGTCGGCCGCATGAATCCTGCTTGGCAGATGGAAAAGGGACCTGCCAGAGGCAGCACGGCTTTCCCCAGCTGCAGCAGCAGCACTCCTAGGCAAGGCAGCTCGGTTTCTTCAATCTGTGGGACCACATCACCACCCTCAGCCAGCCAAACTTCTCAAGGGAGGAGATCCTCGCTTTGTATCATCTTTATAATGCTTTCCAAATACCACATAAACCCCCAAAGACTAATGCTTGAAATATATCTAGCCAGTTGACAAACAGACCTGGGTTTGCCAACACAGCTTGATTCAAGTCCACCAAAAAGAAGCCCCACTGACCTCAGGCTTTGCCTTCGTATGAGGACAGGTGGAGGTGGCAGCGAGGAGAAGGGCTGTCCTCGCCCAGCACAGCCCTCTGGCCACAGCAGCCCAGAAGTCTCTGATGCCAGGCTTGGCAGGCATAGGCATGGTGAGAGCTGGATGGGGCTGGAACCCCCCTGTAACTCTTTGAAAATGTATCCCATAAAAAAAGTGACTTTTCCCAGCATCCTACAGTTTTTAAAAATAAATAAATAAATAAGTATCATCAAAAGCAGCAGAGTCTCCCAGCAAGGCAGGCGTCAGCAGAGCTGGGCTCAATCACACTGCATGGGAGGGGAAGTCCCCAAGACAGAGAAGCAAATGGGTGTCTGCAGCACAGCATAAATTAATACAGCAGCTGCTGCTTTTGCAGGGAAATCAAGCCCCAGCCATTCCCTTTCACCAACAGAAACTTCACAGACGCACTATAGGATATTTCATTACTAAGTATTTCAAATTTTCAACATGAAAAATATTCCCTAGCATTCGGTACTTTATTTGTTTCATAGGGAGGGGATTAACATTCCTGGGACTCAGAAAACAGGCACATACCACTGAAGCAAGCAAATATGATTATTGCTTTGTTTTCACAGGTCCTCGTGCAGGCGACTGCAGGTCTCGATACACTTCAGGCCTCTGTCAAAGTATGGCACCCCTTCATTAACACTTCAAGGGCTCTGGGTCTGGGGAGGGGAAGGACTCCAGACTCGGAGGCAGATTCTTCACCAGTTTACACCATGTAAATGTGGGATTACTCCTGATTTATGCTGGTATGGCTGAAGGTAGCACCTGTTCCCTTGTATTTATATACGTCTTCTATAAAAGATAAAAAAATCAAAACACACGCACACAAAAAAGACATTATTGTCTCTTTTACACCATAACTCTGGAATAGCAAAACCAACTCCAGATAGTCAGAATGTCTTGGGGAGGTGATCAGGCCCAATGGCTTTATTTCCAGAGCTCTGCTTCACCTCCAAATTTTAAAAATGGGATGTTCATGCTCTGAGGCAAACCTCATTTTCCAGCTCAAACATTTTATGCAATATTTTAGTAGGTTGTTTTATACTGCCGTACAGTCTCCAATTTTAAGTATTATCAATAATGTATTCTTCCATGTAACCTCTTTAACACTCACAATAGAATAAACTAAAAAAACCCCACATCAACAAAAAAATTGTCTCCGCTTGGCAATGCTGTGTGAATGCTAAATTTCCCATTTCACAATGCAGCCATCACTATAAAACTCTGAGGGCGGATTAACGCTCTTCTGGTACTTCACTGTATCAGAACATGGATTTGCAGACAACAGCTGCAGCAAATTCCCTTGACTGAGAAGAATTACAAGTATTATCACCTAGATCATTAAACTGGGTTCATAGATTGCAGAATGTCTTCAATCAATTCATCTAAGATAACTTGAAGCCAGCTGGACCCCCTCAGTGAGAACTTGACTTAATTGGCCAATAAGTGGCTGGAAAAGGTGCATGCGATTTGATAAAATTACAGACTGCAGAAGTGATTACAGTTTGGAGAACCGCAGAGGGTAGCCTCCAGGTCAGCCCTTTTGGAGAGGGCTAAGTTAATGTCCACTATTAAGTGCTGCTGTGAAAAATGTTGGCCCACTTGGTGCTCAGATGTAAAGTGTATCCAGGTCATTCCTCAGCTGATGGAGGGAGAGATGTGCACATTTATCACTGCTCTGGCCTCATTTCTGCCTTGGTAATAGTCATACGCTAACAACTGCTGGCAGTTTCATGGTTTTCTGGGTACCCTTCATTTTATTGGCATAACTAAAATATTATCTGAGCAAAGCAATCCATCTGCTAAAGAAAAACACTTTCCTTCAATTATGTCCCCTGAGTCTTTTCTTAAGAAAGGTTAAAGCACCAGGAGTTGAAAAATATACATTAGTTTGTTTTTATTCTTTCCAATCTACTGCAAATATGCTCGCTTGTTACTGGATAAGCGGTAGGTCTACATATTTACCACCACAGAATGTTAGGGAATATGCCTAGCTCTAGGAAAAGGGTAAATCCACAACATCGGATTAGCATTTAGGTACAAATCATTATTTAAAAACAATTGCCTATCCTCCTCCCCACTCCCCCCCAAAAAAAGATAGAAGAGATTGCATAAGCAATTTCTCTATAATTTTATATTTAATAATGAAATAGATCAGGTCATTTGCAGAACAGCAATATTTTAAAAAATGGAGATGCAAAGAGTGCAAAGAAACCATCGCGTTACTCGATTGTGTTAAACATCACGGAAAAACAGAGCTTGATCCTGCTTGTGCTCAGCAGGCAGGGCTCCCATTGACCTTGGCGAGGGGCTACCGCATGCGGGTGCCTCGCAGGCATTAACCCTTTTGTTAGAGCCCACCCCAAGACAGGGCTTGCAATCACTTCTGCACCGATAGAGTGTATCTGCTGGGATTCCATGTTGCTGAGGCTGCATATTTTTCATGGATTGGATAATTTTCACGGGTTTTGTTTTGTTATTTTTAAATCCCTACCTTTTACAGAGCTAGCTCCAAGACTCAGGTATCTGATGCAGATATTCAGAAGTAGCTTGGGCTCATTTCAAGGATTTTTTTTTTTGCTGATAGCTAAGTTGTTTTAATAGTAAATGGTGTAACACACAACCAAAAGCCTAGGGGTTGCACAGTTTACTAGATGTGCGCAAAACACAATGAAGTATGGAAGGACAAGTTACGCATCTTAGCATCAAAACAGGGAAGGATGGGGCTTTAACAAAATTATTTTAGGCTGCAGGTATTAAGTCAGAGAAGAACTCTACTTAAAAATAAGGTACAAAATGCCTACTTTTCTTAAATGCTTTCCGTTCATAGGTTGGAGCAACAGCCAAAATCCAGTTTTATTTCACCTGCAGACAGAAATTAGGTTGCCATTTGGTTGCTGTATTTCCTACCACATAAAAGAACATATGTTTCTTACCAAATAACCACAGAAGTCCCTTCCCACCCACCCACCCACAAAGCACAGTCGCTCAAGGCACAGGATGAGATAGGCTCTGTGTGGAACTGGTCTGCAGGTTTTGGGTGGAACATCTGTTAATGGGAGCTCTCCTAGGAGAGGAGGTGTCAGGTTTGGTTTTTCCTTTACTGTGGGGAGAGGATGCCCTTTTCCAAATATTCCTGGTGAAAGCAATTAATTTTGGTCATGTAAAAATGGCCCTTCACTTTGAAATGTTAATGCAGAGAGTGAGAAAGAAATTGAAAAGGGGTCAAAGCAAACCAAGGTGTCCCCAGATTGTCAACAGGACCACGCAGCAGTCCCTCCACTCCGCCCCCCATTTTTGGTCTCCCCAGAATTTTGTGGAATAAACTTATTTTAGCCTGCAGTCCTCTGGGAATTGTAACTCTGTCCTGGCCACAGAGAAGTGCCACTTGGTGGGACTGAGCTTCATGGCTGGGACAGGGACTGGCCCCAGCTTGTCCTGTTCTCTGGGATCTCCTTTCCCCACAATGACTTTTGTCTTTCCCCCTGCCCCTGCAGATGTGCTTATCACCTTCTGCATTTGGGACACTCATCCCAAACCTCTGCATGGAAACATGGTACCCATCACGGGCACAAAGAGGTCAGGGATGTTTCGATCCCTGGTCCTGCCACTCCAACCAGGTATTTCAGTTAAATGGGTAGTACTTTGTTCTGATGTCTTTATTGCTAGAAAAGATGTTCATCTTTCTTGCTGTCTTACATGGGAGAGAGTAGAAAGGCCTTAGCTGCACTGGGTATTCACACTCTCAGCCCATACGCCAGCACAGGCAAATTATTTTCCCTACTTAGCTCTTCAGTGTTGCCTTGCTGGCTAAGCCCTGATGTGAAAAATCCCTTTCCAGGCAAATTCCAGCATTTTAAGCATTGTCCTGATTTAGCAGAAGGGTGCTGCCTGCCAAGACTTACCTTTCAATGCATGGTGGATGCCCAGGGGGCTGCCAGGTCTCTGCTCGCAGCTCTGCAAGAGCGGCCCTGCATGGCCAGGGTCAAACTGGAACCACGTGGCTTCATTGCCACCACATGCCCAATGTGACCTTGAACGCAATGGCTCCATCCACCAGCCTGCAACCAGTCGGGTCTGCCACCTAGCATGGGAGGAAAAGGGAAACTGATTGAGTTGTCCATGATTTAATCACATTAGCATCCCTAGTGCTGCCACTTTTCATGTCCCCACAAGCTCGGGCCATGTTTGCAGTTACTGGAGCTCCCACACACCCTGGGGCGCTGGGTTTCAGACACGCGCTGAACTGTCGCTTGCAAATTTAGAAATCTATTTTTAAAGCAAACTAAGCAAACAACGGTGCTTTCTCTGCCTGTCATAAAGATCATTAAAGGAACAGTTGCTGGCGGGGATTTCAGTGGCAAACAGGCCAGGCTTGGCAGGGCAGGACCTTTGCTCCAGCTCACTGCTTTCAAGCTGAACCGAAGCGACGGCCCTCGGTAGCCCGTCATGCCACCAGCCTTTCATCAGGAAGCTTCAGCCAGCAGACCAGCGTGGGCTGATCCAGCAGTCCCCAGAAAAACTATCTGAGAGCTTTCACCTTTGAAGGGAGCAGCTCTCCAGGTCAGTCCTGTTGCCCAGGAGGAGAGGGTGAAGCCCACTGTGGTGTTCCAGTACAGCCCTGTGACCACCTTGGCCTTTCCTCTTCATGTACAGATGGGAGTCCCGGCAGCCCTGCTGTGCTCACTGCTGCAGCTCTGGCATCGTGCTGCGGGCCTTGCGGGGTTCCGTATTTTCCTGAAGTGGCTCTGGCCCCCAGATCTGCTCGACCGCCTGAGAATGGCAACCCCACTCCAAACAGCGAGTGTTTCTCTTGTCATGAGCAGAAATGCAAGAGCCAGCACCAGAAAGAGAACACAAACACATTTCATATTTTCTTTAACATCAAGATCTTTAAGACCAACTCACTTCCCTGCTCCAGACTTGCAGTGACTAAGGACTGCGATGCTGACTACCCATTGTGTACAGCTGTGGTCCCACTCGTCCCTGCTCAGGCTGAGCAGGGTGGTGTCCCCCTGTTTCAGGTGCCTCCACAGGGCAGCATGGAACCCTCAGCCTGGAGATGCTGGAAGCCAGGGCAGCAGGACCACTGCCTGCTCCTGCACAAGGGTTAGCACAAGGGCAGATGGGTTTGAAGCCAGACAGGGACCACCGAGGCAGGGAGCCCTTCCTGCCACTGCAGAGAGAGGCTGGAGGAGGGGGACAGAGAGGAGCCCACAGCTGCCCAGATGTTACATTCTCTTTCCTGCAGCTGAGTTGCTGGAGCTGCTCGAGCCACCCAGCCCAATATTTTCCATTTGGCTACAGCAATCACTGCAGTCTAGGGGCCAGCAGAGAAGACCCACTGCTGAGAGCCCTGTACTAAGCTAGAGAACAGGGAGTGGGAACGGGCAGATCCCACGGCTGAGCTATAGGCAAGGCACTATTTATTGTACCCTGCAGGTAAGGGCCAGAGCCACACACTTTACTCAGCAAACAATGGAGATGTATGGGTCCACTGTTTGGCATGTTCCAAACATTGCACTCCATCAGCATCCTTAGGGTGTGTGTATTATTTTTAATTGTTAGACACAGAAGTAACTCAGATAACCTTTCCTTCCTTTTTTGTCTTTCAGGACCACAAATGTGGTGTAGAAAGGAGGCTGTTTGTACACGGAGGAGAAAAGTCTATTTTCTGTTTACTTTGAAAAAGCCTAGTATTGACTTCCATTTATCTTCCAATAAGTCCTTGTCCAATGCAGCTTGGAACATAATCTATTCCAAGGGCAGGTGTTCTTTAATGAGAGTGCTGAAATCTCTTTTTTTTTTTTTTTATACTCCATTCATTAAAAGGGAAAGAGGAGGGGGGGGAAAAAGAAGAGAGTTAGAAAATGGCATGAAAGCATATTATCAGTAAATTGTTTCCACTGTGTTTGTGACTGTTCTTAATGTTTTATGAATATGCTAAAAAATTTGCTCAGGCATTTTTCCTTGGGCAGTCTAGTTAATTACTTATTCAGAGAGCTTCTACTCCATTCCTTGCAAAATGTGTTGTGCATTAATTCTGATTATGTACAAAAACCCACCTGCAAGGAAAAACTCTGAATCAGTAATGCTGATAAAATGAGCAGCTCTCCTGGGGCTTTACTGAGAAACAGGATACTGGACAGAATTAGAATCTTGTAGCTAAGGCTATTCATAATGTCATTAACATAAAGGCAATTAAATGAGTTTTTAACCTACAACCCTTTATTGTTATTAATGAACATTAGAAAAACACAGGAGATAAAATTGGTAATTATCTCTGCACCAAGCTATGCAATAATGTGTTTAAATATAAAACCAAAACAAATGATTATTGTTAGTATTTTCAGTAGCAGAAGCCCCAAGGAGCAGCTCAGTCACATTTAATCACATGGTACTACACCAAGAGGGTTAATTAAACGAGGGCTTTACCTTCAGCATGCTTGGTTATTCTGTTTAATATGGAATCAACAAACAGAAATGCCAATCTGCAAAATATTCCAGGCAGTGCCTTTACCTTCAGGTGAGCCACCTTTACAAAAACCAAGTGCGGTTTTGTTCCCTCCAGGACAAGGAGTTGCAGTCCTGTAATCAAGTTTTTATTGTCACATGCTTTCAAAACCAATTCCAGAAACAACTGTATAAATCCTGGCTCATAGCCCAAGCTTATCATTCTGTAAAAAAGAATTTGGGAATTCAAAACAGACGGACATTTTACAGTAGATGGTAAATGTGGTTGCAGCACCACAGCCTCCAGTTACAGTAGTTTGCATAAAAAAATGGATCCACTACTTAAGCAGTCATAAATTACAGAGTATCTTCTAAAGGGGAAATACATTAAAGCTCAGTGAAATAGCCTATATCTAGATGTGAACTTATTAATTCGATTAAAGTTTTATGATATAAATCTCCAAAATAGCTTTAGCATCCATCTTTTTTAATAGTTTTTTTAATGTATTTACATTGTTTTGAGGGTTCAGAAATCTATTTTCTGGGCAATATGTAGCTTAACAAATGACAGCTAATACATTTTATCTTCCATCTCAGTAGACAAAGCTTTCCTAAGGAAGGTGTCCTTTAACATGTCCAGCTATAGGGAGCAAAAGGGAGGAGCTGAAGCCACCTAACGGCTGTGCAGGATCCACCACTGGTTTCATCAAGCTGCACATGTTGTTGCTGTGAGATCCCCCTGGTCAGATGCTGCAGGGAGCTACCCTGTCCTGCATCTCCGTGCCCCCGTGTTTCATGGGGATGGGTTGGTGAAAGACCATTCCCGGCAGCAGAGAGGAGAATGCTGTATAGGAGCAGAGGGGAAACAAAAGAAGGAAAATTCAAAGGGCAGTTGGCTGACATGCTGAATGTAAGGATATCTGAGGACACCATGCCAGCAAGGGCTGAATATGAGGGTGCAGAG
The DNA here is from genome assembly GCF_023638135.1 of Falco biarmicus. Classification (NCBI taxonomy): domain Eukaryota; kingdom Metazoa; phylum Chordata; class Aves; order Falconiformes; family Falconidae; genus Falco; species Falco biarmicus. Next base: position 20,787,395 of record NC_079298.1, read on the forward strand.
GAGGCCTGATTGAAATACAGCTATACAGCTACTTTTTCCCTAGAAGATATCCTTTCTGGGACTGCTAAAGAAGTGAGAAAGCACAAAGGATTTAGTCAAGAGGAAAAATAACCAAGATGCTCCCTTTCTCTTTGGGAAGTCTGTCTAGTGAGACAGCAGAGGAAGCATTAGGAAAAGACAAATATGTAAAGGATAAACAATCAGCAGCACAGTTTATAACAGCATACACTGTCAGTCAAACCAGCTGCTTCTTTTGACAGACATCCAGCAAGGAAGAAGACGACTTGATCACTCAGACATCTGGAAAAGCTTGTGAAAAACTCCCTATTATACTCAAAACCAAATGTTTCGTGAGTGCAAATACCTACATTTCACCCTTATGCAGGGAGCCCTGGCAAAGCTCAGAGCTGGATCTCACGAGAAGCAAAATCACCTACTTGGCTTAGACACAACTCAAGTCTAAGGGAAAATATGGGTACACTGAGAAGACAGAAGCAGAGGAGAAGATACAGGAACAAGTATCAGCATAAATGTTTTTCAGTATAAAGATCAGATGGGGCCTATCAAGGGCTGATGGCTGGAAGGGTGCAGATCCCAGAGCTGGAGGGAAAAGGCTGCTTTATGGGGTAAGGCAACCAGAACAGGACAGAGACACTCACAGGTATTTTTGATGTTGCTGTTCAGCTGCTCCCAAGCCCTTTTTTAAACACACACAGCCCTCTCCACCACCACCTGCATTGCCAGCGATATGTGGGATCACTGGCACTGACATGCCATGCTGTTAAACAGCAAGTCATGGACAACCATGGTATTATAACCAACAACTCCTTCAGATAACTTAACAGCTCTAAATACCTGAAAGGTTTTCCCAAACAGCTACAGATTTCTCTTCCTCCTGATGTAGAAGCTGATTTCACTTGCTTGCGTAAGCCTGCTATTCACTGGTGTAATAAGAAAAGGCCCAGGCTACTCAAGTGCTGTGTAGATGCAGAAAGGATCTGCATACTAACCAGCTTCTCCAAGTAAAAAAAGTATAGCTGGTTTAGTTTCTTTTGAACTGGAAGATGTTGTAGGAAGCCATTAAGCTAGGTGAGCTGTGGCGGAGGTGAGATGGCCTCCAGCATTTTGTGTGTGAGCGTGCAGCCCTGGCAGCAATGCACAGCCGCAACAGGGAGAAGCACAGCATTGCTTCTGTCCCCGAGGCACCATGCAGGCAATGCTGCAAACACACAGCCCCACGTCCTACACGTCCCATTGCTTGGCAGCCTGCAAGCATACATGGGCCACCGCACCACTCCTCTCTCTCTACCCAGGCAGCTGCCTTTGGATGCTCTGCCTTTATGTTTTCTGGGGAAAAAATAGAGACACACAGCTGAACAGAAGCATATACTGTGTGCTGGCTTTTGGGCATCCTTTTCTAGTCTTTTAATTTTAGATCACTAGTTCATGACTTACCTCCAAATGTGACCCTCTTCCCTTCACCAAGACAAGAAGTGCAACAATCTTTCCATACTATGATGAAGCAGATGCTTGTTTGCATTGAAAGCTCCTTGGGATGGGGCCAGACAGCAGCATCCTGCTCCAGCCCCATGGCTCTGTGCACCACTGCACTGGAAGGAGGCAGCATTGGTCGGCATGTCCAGATGGGTGTATCTAAAAAAGCCCAACCGAAAACACAGCGGCAAATCGTGTTTGATGAGGGCAAGAACAAGGTAATACCTGTTAGAAGAAAAATTTCATTACACATAAATTGGGGGACTTAAAAATTGCTGCAGCCCCTTGTTTCATCCAAGACAACCATGTGACACAATGGTGATCCAAAAGCACAGCAACATTCCAAGGAGAAGAGGAGCACTGTGCCCCCAGCTTCTGACATCAGCATGCCTGCATCAGTACAAACATTCCTACTATGCTCAGCTGAAACCCACAAACCTGGGAATAACCCACTCCCAGCAGGGATCAGCTCCCTGGAACCATCCACCAAGGCGTCTGGTCACAGCTGCCACAGTGAGGGGAGCACAGAAGAAATTCAGTCAATTCTAGTGTGACAAATCCTATCTTCTTTATAAGCTTAGGCATGAAAGAACTACAAAGTCTATATTTTATTTATAGTATTTTAGTGGATAAATTACACTCTTGTTCCTTTTTTTTTTCCAGATATCAAGTGTTTACAGTGACAACAGCCTGTTGTCTGTCATTCAGAGGGCTGGCACCTGTCTGGGTAATAGCATGACTCAATATTCCTGAAGTACTAGATTTCTGTAAGAGAAGAAAAATCAATAACTGTGACAAGTGCTATCCATTAGAGCTTGAGAGCAGAGAGCACACAATTACACAGTGTCATTTCTTTAATATAACGAGACTGTAAATGAAAATTCTTACAATTGAGCTTTGAGGGATAAAAAAAACTTTCAAAGGCAAGATGACCATGAGCTACTTAACTTCTCAGGGCCAAGATGGTCAACATCAGGTGAAGCTCAGGGTTCCTGTCCTGGCAGATGATGGTCTCTGAGATCAATAGATCCCTACGCAGAGATCAGAGCAACAGCAGCCATCAGTATCAGCCATCAACATCAGCTCCGCATCCCAGGGCAGAGGCAGAAATGTCTTTTTCCCCACACAGCTCTGCTTTTTCTTCACCAGGCTCACTAGAGCAGAACAATACTTGCGTCCAAAATAAGTTATATACATTGAAATAAATCTCTATTTCAATATTTATGGTATATGCTTATACTCTGCCTAACAGTATTTCTAAGCATTCGGTGAATACGGACAGCGGGAAGAAATGCAATTTGACTGGTATCAGGAGCACGGCCACCCTCTGCTCTCCAGCTCCCTTCCCACCCCTGGTCTCCTTCATTGTTCGGCTTTATGGCCTTGTGCCACTTGGGCTGATGTTTCCCTTCTAAATGGCATTTCAGCTTTGGCCTCCCTCGCTGCCCAGCACCCTTTCCCGGATTAGCTCTTGGGTGCCATATGGTACAAATGGCCTGCCGCACACTCGCGCAGTCAGTATTTAAAAACCTGCCAAACTGCTGCCTGGGTTGGCAGCCTGCCTGGTGGCTCCGTGGGCTGCGGAGGGAGCGTGATGCTGCCTGGAAATAATTGAGATGGGGCTCTGCCAGGCTGCGCACAGCAGCCCTGGGAGCCATGCTGCCCTCACCCCCCCTCCCCACCTCACGGGCAGGCATTCCTACACATGCCCACCCTTTGCCACTGCTCCGCTTCCCCAGCTGCCCTGCTTAGGCAATAAGGAAAACATCAGTCGTTTATCTCAACCATTTTTCGTTTCATTTGAGGTATGTGCCAGGGAGAGAAGCACACAAGTCCCCAGGATGCTCCCTGCACAGCAGTACAAGGAGCCATCCCCAGCTCCTGGCTGCGACGGGGCACCCAGCCACACAAGGATGGCTCCCGACAGCAATGTGGAGGAAAGGCAGGGCAGCAGGACCACTGGGAACTCGCTGAGGTTTTCTCACCTCACCATAGGGGTCCTTCCCTAAAGCATACATATTCCTCCTCTCGCCATGGCACGGTGCACGTCCTTAGTTGCAGGACTGATCACCCCTGGAGACTTGGCCTGGAGAAACTGAGAACTGAGGTGAGCCCTGTGGGAAGTCTGTAGAAGTCTGGTCACTGGTCTCAGAGGAGACAAAAATCACATAAAAAAAAGCAACAACTAGAGCAGCAGACTTCTTGCAGTACCTCTCACACAACACAGCCCTTTTCCCCCTCTTCCCACACCCTCTTGCAGCCTGACCAAGCCTCTGCTTTCCCTCGTGGCACAGCAGTTCATGCTCCACTTTCTCTACCAGTCAGACTGATATTTTTGCTTAATTTTTTTTTACCTCCATGAAAGTAGACTTTCCATCTTCCTGTTGTTCTAGAGGCAGATACATTCAAATGGCTGGGTCATCTTACACCAAACCCCTTATAACTTTGACTCCTTTTAGTTCTTTATGAGATTTTGTTCCCAGGTTTTGGCTGAGAGCTTCTCTGGGACCTCTCCAGCTGCAGGGCTTCTCCCTAGCAGTGGTCCAGTCCTGGTCCCAAGCCCTGCTGCTAGTGCTGTGAAGTTGTTTTCGTCCAGTGCCATTTCATGAAAAATACAGACTAGGTCCCCAGTCTGCCTAAGTGCCACCCTGCAGTGGATGTGACCTACCATCCCTCCCTGGTGCCAGGGGCCACGTGGTGGTTGTGGCACAGATGGGCAGTGTGATGGAGGCCGGTGTGAGGCTCACAGGAGGAGTACTTGGAGCACATCAGGGCCACTGAGGTCCTGGACCCACCAGCTCCCTGAGGCCACAGCAGCTGTGTACATGCTTGGTGGCACCTGGAAAAGGTCATGCCTGGAAACCCTGGCATTGATGAGAGGTGACTGTTTTCCAGACTACTCACCTAAAATACAGTCATCCATCTCCTTGGAGCTGCCCATGAAGCAAAGCACCTCAAGCATCTGCAAACAGCTGATAATGCAGGGTCAGGCATCCAACTTCACTTATGGCTGAAGAGGAGGGGAAAACTTGCAACTTCTCTGTCACTTGCTATTGGGCAAATCAGTCAGCAGTTTATAATGTGATGTTGCCCCTTAAAGAACATCATTTTCTATATTGGTAGCTCGCCAACTCCAGATAACCTCCAGTAGAGCATCAAATTTGCAGGTGTCTTCATTCTTCCTAGATTGGACTTCAAAGCTTTAACGTTACCTACATGTATTTGTGTGTTATTTAGCTCTTGTTAAACAAAGCTTTGCCCTTCAGTCACAGTGGGGAGTGGGTAGAAGAAAGGCAATATTAGAATAAATAAATAAAAAAAAAAACTATTAAAGGAAACACAGGATGAAAACCCTTCTGACAGAGACTGGTGGCTACATCGGTAGTTCCCATGCAACAGTGAAGAAAGCAGCAGCACTGCGGTTCTGATGTATTCTGGTGAATTATTTGTACAACGTGCCTACACAAAACTTCAGATGAAACAGTCTCTTTATAAGCTTTTGATAGCAAGGAGTGAAGTGGCTTTGCCATTACTTCTGTTTGTGAAATGAAAGCAATACTGAGTCTTGGTGTTCCTGGATGGAGCCGCTGATCATTGCAGTGACAGCCAAACTAGCTTTGCTTGTTTGTTGTTTACCTTATGCTAAGGGGAAGGAATTTCTTTGCTGTCATTGTATCGTGTGATGTGGTAAAACACAATCCACGCGCAATATGCGCAGAAATTTCAAGCCAGCAGTATTTATTACCCGTGCATATACAGTACATATTGCTGCTTTGCTGTCAGTGCTGCTTGCAGTACTTTAGTGAAAATAAAAAGGCATTTACATCTAGAGTGCCACAATATGCTTTGACAGCACAGGTATTGCAAGGGCTGTAATATGATTTGCTAATGCACCACATGCACACGGGTGAGAAGGAAGGCTCGACCATGAATGCCTGGAAAGACTGACAGTACACAGAAGGAACTCCTAAAAGTGACATTTGTAATCTCTTGCTATATGGGCAGCGCTCATATGCCCAGACGTTACCCTAGGCATTCCCACTGTTGGCAACAAGGAGCAGTAGCTCCTGGGAAGCCTCGCTGCCTGCACAGGTGGCTGGGGTGTGTTTGAAGTGGAATTTGGCCAGGACATGAATCTCCCTAAGAAACATCAGTTGATCAAAAGCAGTGAGGACCTGACTAGTCATTGGATCCAGGAGCCTGGTATTTTACATGTGAGACAACATTTTAATGAGATAAAAAGACCCAAGTATAAGGATCCTAGGTGAACCGCACCACCCAAAGCAGTCTGAGCAGATTAAAACACTTCAGAAGCAGCTTTACTTCAGCTTTACCATGCAGCTTTTTACTTCAGCTTTACCATTAACCCTAGCAGGTTCCTACAGTCTGCTACATACAGTGCAGCACAAGATCCTCCATTTTCCCCAGATCATCCAAGAAATAAACAATATGCAACTGCTGGACCAGCCACACATGTGGGTCTCTTGGAGAACAGCAGAGAAGCCAAGGTATTGCTCTTTCTCATTGAAAGTGCATAGCTAAGCCATTTATCCAGATTTCTAAAGAAACAAGACCTATACTAACTTGTAGGACATGGCAGCAGCCACAGTGGCCTTTCCAGACAACCGAAGAAAAATCAGTATTTGGAAATGCAGCAAATAGAGGAGTTCATGTTTAGCTTGCATCATTAAGCAACTTCTCCTCCCTAGACTCTGCTCCCAGACCTCTGCTAGGCCATGGTATGCGACACGGTGTGGTCAGTCCTTTCTCCATCTCCCAGGCTCCAGCCTTCCTCAGGATCCTGCTCTCCCACCCCCATAACCATCTGGATCACATCGAATAACAACGATGATTCCCACCTCCCAGGCACATGCAATGCCAGGTCTCATGAATCTCCAGCTTCAACAAGATCTCTGTGCTCAGACTCACACCAAGCCCAAAATCAAATCTCAAAGACAGAGAAACGTCAGCTTACACAGAGAGTGGGTTCACGTGCAGACAGACAAGTGCCTCCTTTGGAAAGGGCAGGTTTCCTTACCCATAAATTCTACTCAAACATAAGAAAGCCTTTTTTAGTTTAAGAGTGGCCAAACTCTGGAACAAAGGGATTGTGTAGACTCCGTCCTTAGAGATATGCAAAACCCAATGGCATATGGGCCTGAGAGCATCCTGCTCACCTTGGCCCTGCCTTTTAGCAGTAGGTGGTTGGACTAAATGCCATCCAGGCATCCCTGACAGCCCCAGCTATTCTGTGACTCTGTTTGACTCATATGATTTTATGGTGGGTTTGAGAAAGAGACAGGACAGGGATCAGAGTGTTTAGGATTACAGAACCACAGACTTGCATGGCACACATACGCTTATGTTTTAATGGTAATATCGAAGGAACACAAGAGAACTATGTCTTAAGCTGATACAACAGGCCACAAGGAAATCCAGTGCTCATTTATAAAAGAAGACTCATCACAAGCCCTCAGTGACAGCCAAGCACTTGCTTGAAATCTCTGGACTAGTTACATAAAAAAGCATTTGTGTGCAACATTATTAAACCAAATGTTTTATTTATGCCACAAATATTCCAGACCAGGCTTTGCCACGAAACGTTCCAGACCAGGCTTAAAGGAGAAAGCAAGCAGCTGTAAGAACCCCACAGGTTTGTTGCAATTTCCTGGGCTTTAACATGACAACTTCTCTAGCAAATAGTTACCCCTCTCAGATCTCAACACTCAAAATTCCCCACCAAATTCAGCTGTTTTAAAATTGGTCCAATGTTCACAGACAGAACTTGCAAAGAAAGAAAAGAACACCTGATATATTTCTTTCTTTGGCCTCTGATCTTGAACCTGAGGAAGCTGTGTGCACTGATGCGCTTGGGAAGAAGTCTCAGGCAAAGGTAGTGAAAGCATTTGTGTGTTAATACTACACAATGTCACTTTTATTGCAACCTGTATGTCAAAGCCACCTCCCCTACATGTGGCTGGCCGTGCCTGTTCTCAGGGCAGAACCGGCACTGGGGGATGGCTTCCTGCTCTGCTCCCTGAAATCGCAGAACTCCACAAGTTCGAGGGATGCTTAGAAGGGAAACACAGCAGCAGCTGGGCTGTGCTGGCAGCTAGCTGCAGCCCAGGGAGCAGCTCTAGGTTCCCAAACTCTCTAGGGTTCACCACCCAGTTTGGGACTTCCCCCACCCCCAACATGAACATTTTCACCTCTGCAGTGGGGCAGGGTGCTGGCATAAGTGACAGAAGCTTCTCTGAAGCAGGCACTGCCTGTCTTTCGTTCCCAAGGCTGCAGTCCCACAGGCTCTGCCTGCAAAAGGCAGGCAAGCTGAAGGTTACCTGTAAGCCCCAACTCGGCACCCTGACTTGAAGACTTCTTCAGAAGTTGTAAAACATCCTCTTGCAAATCCCTTTGCAGACGGGCTTGGAAGGAAGGGAAGTTAGAGCAAAGCTGTCTCCTTTCCCAGAGCAGCCTTCAGTGCTTCTGCCGCCTGAAAAGTGAGAATAAAAATTATTCACATTTTAAAAACCTGAACCTCCTCAGCTACTAGTAATTTTTTTTTATCCCAGAGACATTAAGGTACTGGGACTTACTGGGATCAAGCAGCACATGACGCTCTGTGCTCTCTAAAGCAAACCAAGAGCCACTTTCTGCATTACAGCTGACGCAGGAGTTGTCACTAGCTTTGCACTTTCTTGACTTGTGCTACCTTGAGAAGAAAAGCACTATCTTCCTTCGCCTGCGTGCCCATCTCTGTTAATTGGTGACAACCGCAATCAGCCCCCCCAGGGAACCAATCCAAGGTACAGGGCACGGTGCTGTTCCTGTCAAGGCTATTATCCTGGGAGTCTGCCCCACTGGGAAGTATAAACCTGCACCAAGAAAACCTGCTACTGGCGAAGCAGATTTTTCCTGCCTGGTTTTATTCCAGCTACAGGGCATTACAGAAAGACAGGCCTTTGTATTGCAGCTATCTTTTAGGCTGTTTCCTTCTTGCTGAATATATTCTGCAGAGCTGTTCTTTGCAGTCAAAACCTCTGCGTTACAGACAAACATGTATTACAACGAGAATATTTGATTGGAATTTGATGATGGCTGGGACTAGAAAACACCACTGTAATAGTTGAGATCCCCGTGCTGAAAGGACACACTGTTAACTGAAGTAAATATGTTGCTATGAATTTCTGACTTAATTGACAGAACATTTTATAGTGTGAACTTCAAAATCTCATTAGGAATGAATCAGGCTGAGGCTATGGTCCTGTAACATTTTTAATACCAACATATAGCAGGCCTACTTGGAGTTGATATGACTTCTTGATCAAGCAGTTGAGAGATTTCAACATAATTTAATGCAATCAATTATAATACTTCATGCCAATATGTAAAACTGAATTGGATTAAAAGAAATACCATCTCCAAATTGTGGCCTGACAGACAAGCCCCAGCATTTTCAGCCGCTCTTAGTTCACATCCACCCCTGACGTGCCTAAGATAAAGGAATAAAAGCATTTCCTTATGAGCCCCATAGGCGTGAGGTGCCCAGGCGGCTGGCTGGGCAGCACCAGGTGATCTCGGCACAACTGAAGGGTTCCATCAGCAGCTCCTTCTCTGCTACAAGGACACTACATTTCAGCACTTGACTACGTTACCCCTGTCATACTCGCTCTTATTATGGCAGTACGACTTAATTCTCCACAGCTTCGCTGATAATATTACAAAATGAAGCACAATGGAAAGATCCTCCAGACATTTAATGCCTGCCTGTTCCTGCTCAGCGTGTGGCCATACATTGCTGACAGAGCAGCATCCATAAGTCCTTCAGCCAGGACGCATGGCCCACCCTGTGCACGTAAGGTACAGCCGCCGCTGGCTGCATCCCTACCTCACGCCTCGGCTCCTCGCCCTGGCAAAGGCAGGTCGAGGTGTCGCGACGCACAGCTCCGTCAGCCAGCTGGGGAGTGTCCTTCACAGCCAGACCAGCCTGCTCTCCTCAGGAAAGGGGGGGTCCTCAGCCGGAAGAAGTTTGGAAAGCTGGAGTTTGGAGGGATTACATTTACAAAGGTCAGTTAACCAGGAATACCTAGCACAGACACTCTCATCTGAAAATGAGCTACTAGCAGTTGGAATAATAAGACTGATAAAGGCGTAGCAATTTTTTTGGCAAGAGATTTAAGGGGTAAAATATCCTGTCATATATGGTTGGTTACCTCTTTTAGCAAAATAGCTGTCTAAACAAATTACTGAATTATTTGAAACAAACCCAAGCTGTCCACCACCATCTCAGACCCTGTGCTTAGCTAATTTATTACATTTGGACATCTGACCTTCTGATGCTTGGGCACTTGCATGCCAGCACGGTCTCCCCACTGCAGCACCCCAGGAAAGTGGGGCTGGGGAAGGCAACAGGGCTGGGTGACACAGACAGCCCCTGCCCACACTGGCACCCCAGCCACCCGTGCTCTTGCCCTGCCAGACTCGGGGCTTGGCAGGACACACACCAGTCCTGGCTGGACCCCCCAGAGCCAAGGGCACAAAAATCTCCATTCACATCTCCAGGTTTATTCATTCACTGCTTCCTTCTGAGTCAAAGGGATGCCTGGGAGCTGGGGCAATCGTGTAATATCTGCTTAGTCCACCAGTACACAAATTAAAATATCTGACAGATTGCTAATGAGCTGATGTTGGAATGACTGGATAGTCTGTTATCGTTTGGCCATTCACAGTTTCTTCAGCAGCCCATCTGTGCGCCAGGCACAGCTATGGGGGAGCAGCCTGGGACAGTTCCTCCATTTACACCTTTTGCCATTATCGGCCTGTGGGGAAGGCCTTTAGCAATTAAAGTTTTATCAAACATATTGTCATCTTTCCCACCCTGTTAGTAAACCCCCTGCGCTGCTACAAAAGGTCTGCTTAACAGGAGGCTGGAGACGCAGCTATTCCGTACACATTGCTGTACCTGAGCCCCGTGTTTGTGCTCCAGCCTGGCAGCTTGGATCACTCACCGCCTCAGATGTGCAACACGCACCAGCAGCTCACAGCTTCCCCCTGAGCAAACCCTCCGAATTAAATCCTCACCCATATGGGCCACTTTCTGATAGACTCGCTTGCATTAGCCAGTGTTTGCATGCACTTACACGTTTGCTTTGAGGCCAAAAAAGAGAAAACCACCCTGGAAATCCCACACAATTATCAGTTTGGGCCATCGGAAAGGAAAAGCCCTGCGGCACCGGTCCCAGCAGGCCAGGGTTGCTGGGGAGGCAGACACAAAACTGAGGACAAGTGCTGGATTCTCCTACTTGCGCTGCTGAGGTGCTGAGACCTCACAGAGAGCTGCTGCTGGTGTTGGGCCAAGCCGGACAGCACACTATGGTTTCTGCAGGGCAAAGCTTCTGCAGAGGCACCGGTGCCATTGCAACAGACTGTGCGCAGGCATCAGCTGGGAGGTAAAAACCTCTGTAAACAAGCGATAACTGGGAAGAGAGAGCAAAGAAATGACAATTTGAAGGAAAAAAAAAACCCCACCAAACCACTCCTAAAACCTGTTTCTTCAGAAAAGTCACACAGCAGCTGGGCACAGCCAAAGCAAACTGTGCCTGACCTCAGAGGGAGCCCTGGGAGCATCCCCAGGCAGAGGCAACCCCACAGCCAGGGTCCTGCCTTCAGTAACTGGACAGAGCCCCTTGCTGCTACACACACTAATCCAAACTGCTTCCATGAAAAAAGGTTTGTGGGATCAGGCCCACACACTCAGCAAAGGCTTCTGCCTAGTGCTACCTAATGCCAGCACAAACATGAGAAATTAAAGATTTGTGCAGGAGTCCTGGTTTCATACCCCATGATGGAGAATTTATTTTTCTTCATTTGCAGCATCCTTTATAGGCAGAAAGTGAAGATATAAATTATGTTAGCATCCCATGTCAAAAACTGCTCCCTAGGGAAAAGGGACAAGGAGTGCTCATTTCTCCAGAAGACCAGAGGTGGGCTTGCTGGCTTGAGCCCCATACCTTCAATCAGTTACACCTTTAAAATTCCCACTGCCTACGAAGGTCTGCGTTGACTGCAGTTTCCTGTGGGCTCTGCAGCGCTGTAGATCTCAGGGTGGCAATTCTGTCCACCTAAATTAAGGTGAAAACAGGAAAGTGAATAGATTAAAAGGAAATTGCAGGGAGGTGGGAGGGTGTTACATGGCAGCTCTGTACGGAGCAACTTGTTCGGCTGCTTTGACAAATTACTTTCCTCACATGCAATTGCTCACACTGGAAATCTGAAACACAACTGAGAACATCAGTAAAAGGAAAGAGAGCAAAAGGGGCAAACAAAGCAGAAAAAACAAGAGGTAAAGCCCTGATGAACAAATTCCCTTTTTTCCTTCAACTTGTAAAATTCGGGCATAGCAGTGGAAGGTACTTCCAGGCAGCTCGAGCTTGCGTAAGAGGCAGAGAAGTGCAGGCATCTCCCTGACCTTGTTTGTCAGTATTACAAGAGGTCATATTTTCAGATGAATGATCTGATCTTGAAATATTCTCCAGTGTAATGAGTACAAATGAGCTTTTCTTCTGTCTCAGCCGTGTGTTTCTTTGCTTTCTCTGGTTTTTCATGCAAGGAACAGCCTTGTGAGGACTGCAGAAAGCAGAAGGAAGCTGAGCCGTGTGCTGTCTCTGCACTGATGGGTCATCAGAGTCACTGGACCAAAACCAGGCAAACCAAAGTGCTCTGCTCAGCCAGAGCACACAGCAAGCACTGCTGCCAGCTTTGCTATGCTGCTTCATCTGGCTGCCCAGCCCGCTGAGGGGCAGGCATAGCCCTGATCAGAGAGAAGGGCTATACATCAGTCTGACCCAGGAACACACAGGCTGTGGCCAGCAAAGCTAATTGTGGGAGATGATAGGGTAAATTTGCTCCAACATTATCACAAAGGGCTCCTTCCAGGGCCAAAGCAGGACTCAGTATCTCTCTAGCATCTCCTTTAGCTCGCCTAGTAGCTCAAGTACCACACAGTGTGCCCATGGTGGTGCCAGAGCTGCCAGGGAAGAGCCGCTGCACATCGCACAGCAGGCAGCTGGTGGCTCTGGTGGTGACCAGCACCATCCTGCCAGCAACAGGGCTGTGCCGGGCAGCGGCGATGCTGCCAGTCAGGCAAAAGTAACCAGTGGCACCAGACTGGCCAAGCTATGCAGAGGGGCAGTGCTGGGCATGGTGCTGGTGAGAGGCTGGGACCCCCAGGAGGGGTGGGCAGTCTTCACCTGCCTGACACCTGGGGTACAGCGTGCTGCCCTGGGGCTGCACAGCATCTGCTCCACACCTCAACATCCCCAAGGTGAGACACCTCACCAGCCACTGGGGGCTTTTGCCTTCAATGGAGCCAAGGGAAGCAGCCTGGCGAGCACCCGGGGCAGGCGGACCAGCGAGGCAGTGATCCACAGTACCTCCTGGAAACACACTTTGTGTCCTTGGCACTCAACAGGGAAACTTCAGTGAGCACAAAACATTCATCCCCTATAAAACCACACTGCAATAATCACCCTCTCTGTGCTAAATAAATTATAGGGGTTTTCCTGTCTTCTTCCCCACCCACCCCCACTCACCCCCAATAATTTAACTAGTTCTCAAATCACAAGTTATCAAGACTCCATTTGAATGCTGTGGTTTTCATGTATGAATCTTGGGTTAAACAATTCTTTCTCAAATAAATACTCCTTTTTCAGTTGGCACTGAAGCTTTTGTTGTTCACAGTAATCAAGCTCCCAGTTGGCTAACCTCTCACCTAACACGACGTCTTCATCTTTCATTTGAACGAAATTTATCATCCATAAGCAAAGACAGAAAATGTGTGAATGTCTAAAGCTTATGTAAATTAAGGGGCTATGCACACTGGTCCTAAAAATAGTAGATAATAACAAGCATTTCTTCAGCATACTATAATTATGGGCCTGCTGTCATCTCTTCCATTCTCTATAAGGTCACAGTTGTATTATACAAAATTTACAGTATATTATCAGTTAAAAACACAATAATTAGCAAGCACGCATCTTCCATCTTCAGCACCAGTGATGAATGTTCACAGTCAAAGCAAAAAAGAATAAAAGGCACATTGTTTGTTTTATGTGGACAATACACACTTAAATTTAATCATCAACTTCTGCTATCCAGCGGGCAATATTCTTTTGCTATTATAACACTATTTGCCAAGATCAGAGTACACCCTTGGGGTGAATTCATCCTTAATGAAGAGACAAGGAGCCAAATCTCTCACTATTACATCACTGACATACACTTAAACGTATTTCTTTAAATTTCATAATTCTGTATGACTTATTCTAGAATAACGCCAGGGTGAAAAACTCAGATGTTTTGAGCATTATAATAAACATTTGCACTAATATACCAAATATTTAACTCACAAAATTATATGTATTGAGAGAGTCTCTCCCATAACGCATGTCATTTTTTGGCTTTCTTGCATGCTGGAAGTTGGAAAAAGGATGAGGGAAACTGCACCTAGACCACAAGTCCCAAAGCTTCTAGCAAAGCCCCACTAAGAGGTAACTCAGCCACCACACTGGCCCATCCTCTCAATCTGGCCACTTCAGATTTCCCAGGGTGTAATGACCAACTGGCAGACATAGCTGTTCCACCCTCACCAGCCACCATGTCACCTGTGGTCATTCACAAAACAGCTACTCTAAAAAAAAAAAAAAAATCTTAACAGAGAGATCAGGACAGATGGCCTTTATTCCTTGATATCCAGATCAAGGATTAAAAAAACCCCAGAACTTGGAAAATGTTTGTAATTTTCTCAGTGAAACAGAAAAGAGAACAAAACGCTTTCCATTGGAAACATGAGCAAATAAAGCACTTCCAGATTGTGTCTCTTTTGCTTGTGTTTAAGTACAATTAAAAATAAAACATCAAAATGTTTCATTTCAACTTTTTCAGCAAACAAAAAGCCTAGGAAATTCACAAGTGTGAACTGACCAAAACGCTATTCAGTGCGATTAAGAATTTTGCCACGAATGGAGGAATCTGCTAATTCCACTCACATCCTTTGCCCCGAACCCCTCTGCAGCCGCTGCAGCAGGGATTACCGGTGCCGTGGGGAGCCGGCAGCCGCCCGGAGAGCCAGAGGAGGCTGGGCTCCGGCAGGCATCAGCACCTTCTTTCATGTCATGCCAGCGAACCCAAGGCCCAGCTTGTAACAACTCTGCCTCTGATTTCTAGGCCTGTCCTAATTTGCCTTTCTCCTGCCATATGTTGCTCTCCCCAGGTTGTGCTCTGCTGGGCTGAGCAGTACTTGAGCTAGCAGCCAAGCAGCCAGCAGAACCCAGCACCCGCACAGGATGGGAGGGGATCCCTGCAAAGCCCTGGGTGCTGGGTACCAGCCGGCAGCACGCCCACACCCCACGTAAGAGCCACCATATCTCAGGCTACATTAGGAGCGCAGTCAAGGAGATCTAACTCAGCCGCCAGGCTGCAAAAGGGAAAGGTTTTGCAACCGAGTGTTTTGTGAGTCTTGCCAGTGAGACTGTAGGTAAAGACAGCACCCAACAGCCCACAGAGGCAGGATGTGATGTGAACCAGCCAGGCAGCACCACATCATCAGCACTGAGAAAGCACACACCCTGAGTATGCTTTGGGCTGGCATCTGAGGTTCAGAGCAATACTTGAGGATGGAATGGGTCATAGGAAGTTCAAATTGGCTTAAGCCTGAAAAATAAGGATAGCCTTCACAGTATCTTGTTAGAGCGGAAAAGAACAGACCAGATAGGAAAATGCATATTCTTAAGATTTATTTCAGAACATCCTCAAATGCACAGGTCCTGTTGTGAGAAATTACTTAAAGGGCAAGTCTGTCTGTGCAGTTTTCGGTGCTTCAGATGGTACAGCCTGCATGCAGAAACCAAGCTGAGCAGCCAGAGCACCTCCCTGTGCCTGCATCCAGCTCTGCCACAAGCACTGGCTCAGAAAGTGCCAGGCTCTGCAAGCAGAGTCACAGCATTGCCTGTGCCTCCTGGGACCCCACCAACACCAGAGGGACTCTGCTTTGGTGGAGCCACAGACAGATGGGGCTGGATGCTTGTGTATGTTCTAGCATCTGGCTCATTTTTTCCACTAAGAGCTTGATTGCTTTGCCCCCAAGAGCTTGGTTTCTCTTTCTGCCTGCACCAGTACTCTGGATACCCTCAGCCAACACGTCAATACGTGGATTTGTACAGCTGATGCCACAAGCAGTTCCCACCACAAGCAATAGACACCAGCACCTCTACTCTAAACCTTGTTGGTGCTGCAGCATACAGCATGTGCTCACCCCAGACACGAGCTCTCCCTGCTTCTGCAATGTGCCACATAGTACATGATCAGAGAGGTACAGACCATGGGATTTAAAGGCGTGAGTGATCCTCCAGTCTCTGCTCATGTTGCTCCTTCAGCCCTCACGTTTTTGTGGGCTGGAATTACTCCAGCTCAGACAGGGAGGCTCTGCCAGATGTGGTCCCCACCATACTCCACAGAAAGAGTTCGTTGGCTGCTTGCCCAGTCCTGTTCCCCTCAAAATGAAGTAGATTTGTGCCACTCTGCTCCAGGAAAACCAAGTGTTGTTCTTAATGCTGGAGTGACTTTTTAAAACTTAATTTGAACGTGTTCCAAAGGAACCATAGGAGTAGTAACAACTGTCACTGCTGTACGTCATTACCATCAGTTTCTTAAACCAAGGGTTAACTATATAATTTAACCCCTTGACACATTGGCAGCTGTCTCCAAGCAAAAGCCGCTATTTGGACCAAGGACAAATGTGAAATCACAGAGACCCACAACCATAAGAGAAGGGGATGCTCTTGAGCCCTGTGATGCCACCCTGCAGCATGGGGAGAGAAGCCTGGCCATGATGGGTGCTTTTCAGCTGAGAGGCACTGGAGGTGGAGGGGATCCTACCTGCATGGATGCCAAGGTTTTAACAAACCACACAGCACAGGAGGAAAAAGCCTTACACACCTAATGACTAGAAGGGGAGCAGAAGAATGTCTTCAGTAATGCCTTGCTTGCACACACACCCCTCTGGCTGCTGCAGGGGGCTGATGCACAGCATGCTCTGCAACAGCAAAGCCCAGTGTTTTCCTTTCCCCCTCTGCCTGCCTTGCTCAGCCTGGAGCTGCCAGAAAGGAAAGTGCCCAGGCAGCGATACACCCAGGTCCCTTCAGCCAATGCAGGGCCAGCCCCACGGCTGTGCCTGAGACACACTGTGGCTCCCCAGCTCATGGGCACCCCCAGCCCGGCCAGGAGGTGCCCTGGGGCACGCAGGGACCCCCACTTGCAAGCTGGCCCTAAGCAATGCAGTCATGGGCAGGGACCTGCACACACAGGTGGTGGGGAGTCGGGGATCCTGCCCACCCCTGCTTAGCAGTGAGCCCACTGCAGCATCACCAGAGAACCACATGCAAGGTTGGGAGATGAGGCTTTTCACTTTGGGTGCTTTGAAGCAGGAGGTGTGATGGCTTTGGTGTGAAGCCTCAAGTTCAGGGCAGCATGAAAATATGAAATAATATCCACAAATGCTTTCTTTTTTAGCATTATCACACAGAAACTTTGGCCTGCCTAGGTTTACAAGAAAAAAAAACCTGCCCAGCTGAGCAGAAAGGTCTGTTCTATACAGGGGCTGGGAGTAGGTTTTGAAGCCAAACTTCGAGGAGACAACACTGGGCACTGTGAACCTCCTGGCAGCAGCATTGCCATCTCCTCTGGCGCAGGTTCCCCTTTCCTCTGATGGGATTGTGCAACCTGGCCTCAACCCAGGTGAGTACCAGACCCAAATGCGTTACCTGGAGTCAGGACAGGGTGCCTGATGAGCGATGCTTCAGAAGCAAGCATGCTGCTGGAGGCGAGTCAAATAAGCAAGCCATACCCGTGTCAGCTGCTGGCTGGTGATCCCTCCCTGACACCCCTCCCTGGAGGACTGCATAGATAAACACCCTCTATTTGAACAAGACCAATGACAGCAAAATTGCTTGCTTGTCTCTAAAAAGACTCTAATAATGTGCATCAAGGGAGAGGCCCATGGTCTGACAGAATTCCTTTTCCCCCCAGACTGAAACATAAAAATACATTTCAGTAGCAAGGAGGACACAGTTTGAAGTGCATCCCTAGTTAATTATGTCCAAAAGAGTAACAATAAACTATTAAATTTTAGAACTCCCTCTTTAAAGTATTAAACATTTCGTTACTGTGGTGCAGTTAAACCACACACTGAACAACACTTTGAATTGCTTTATAGGAAGGTAATGTAGGGGTCATCATGAAATAAGACGTTCCAGACAAATCTCATTCCATACAGGCCTCTAATATTCAACAAACGCCACAAGCCATTGCTTAGCTTTAGCACAGCATTTGTTTTAAAAATCTAACATTTACAGCCAACATGGGTGTGTGAATAGAAAGCACTGCTGGGCGGCAGCAGCTCAGGAAGGTCCCAAAACAAACCCCAAAAACAAAAAAAAACCCTTAAAGCCTTACAGCTTTTAAGAACCGCAGTTCAATTCCTGGCACAAACACTGAGGCTACTTTAAAAACTCCAGTGGTTGACAAGATGCTGGATTACGGGCTGCACCGTAGCCCAGAGCCATGTGGGGATCCTGCTTTGATGCAGCTCTGGTAAACAGCAATCAAAGGGCAAAAGGGAAGGATGTAATGAAAAATGGAGGAGAAAAGAGGTGAGCAAAGGTTATTACTAAGGAATCTTCTGCCCTTTT
The DNA here is from genome assembly GCF_023638135.1 of Falco biarmicus. Lineage (NCBI taxonomy): Eukaryota > Metazoa > Chordata > Aves > Falconiformes > Falconidae > Falco > Falco biarmicus. The sequence continues at coordinate 20,805,631 of NC_079298.1, forward strand.
CATTTGGGTAATTTACTTATTTGATTAACATGTTAAATTAACAAGGCATTTAATTTGAATACAGGAACATTATAAAAACCCCTTTCCCATCTAGCACTCCACCACACTATAGCTGCTGGACACCAAGGGTGATAACTCACCCCAGCACTGAAGATCAGAGACTCCCCAGGGAACCATGGCAGGAGGCAAGGGGTCTCAGTGCCACCATCCCCATGGCAGGCAGCCCTCTCCCCCACAGGCAACTGTGATACCCTGGCGAGAGCTGGGGCTGGCAGGCTCCACGGGGCCACGGCACAGCCCCCCACAGCTGCGCTGCTGCATGGGCTGGTGGGGAGCAGCAGTCGACCCCTCTGCCGTGGGACCCGGGGGCTCTGCTCCGATCCCAGCCACGACCTCCTCCTCAGCACTCGCTCCCTTCCATAGGCTCAACATTTCTCATCTCATTTCTCTCACTGCATGTTTTTGCACTCCCTGCCAGATATTCTTGAGCTTACAGAACCAAACAGAAATGGAGCAAACTGCAGCAAACTCAAAGCAGACAGCAGAGATGTCTGAATTCCAAGAACAGCTCATCTTTTCCTCTCATTTCAGCTGATTCCCATACCCTCACACACCCCACACAACACCATTCCCCCGACACCACCATCCTGCTCAAGAGCCTGACGTGCCCAGCACAGAGCCTGGATGGTCTCACCTGGCTGGACTTGCAGCCCAGACACTGGGGTCACCCAGGCACCTTTAACCCCCAGTGGGGAAAACAGGACTTGTGGAACAGAGCCATGACCTCAGTGAGAAACACCAAATGGGTCAGAGTAACCATGCTGTTGCCCATTTCTCTCCAATAAAGGGAGCCTAGGGAAGCAAGTCTGGATGCAGCTGCACACAGTCAGATGAGACCAATCCCATCCTTTACCTAAGGACTTGTCTGCACAAGTTTGTGGACATCCAGTGGCTCAATAACAAGATCCAAGACCACTGGGTGTTGATCCATCCCTGCAGGAAACAAGAGGTGTCAGACTGGAGGACTGAATCTTACCAGCTGTCATCCAGGGAGCACAACAGCAGCTTCAGGATCTTCACCTTTTTGCACAGACACACTAAGAGGAGGACATGCAAAGGAAAAGGAAAGATGGATTTGATTCCTCAAACAAGCTGCCTCTTCTGGGACATTTGCCAGTTTCCCTTAAGAAAGCCGCTGTCACCTGAGCTGTTACTTCAAAAGTTCATTCAGCCTCTGGATTTACTGCCGACACCAGAGCTACACTAATGAGCAAGTATGACTTACAAAACCTAGTGACTCTGCCATGCCCAGAGCTTCTAGGTACTCAGGAGACTCAGCTCGCCCTCCCACTGGGAAGGCACTCAGCACTGCATGTGCATGGTGATCAGCCCAAGCTGGGCTTCACCAGCGGTGTGACCCCTCTCGATGGATCCCACCTTTCCTGCACAGTGTGTTCAGCTGAACCTCCGCAAAGCATATGAACCCCAGAAAAAAGACAAACAGGATAACTGCATCGGATGACAGCAACTAGACCTGACACCTGATGTGCTGGAATGTTAAACTCTCTTGAATTTCCTACGATACAAAAAAATATAAATGTGACTGAAGACAGCGTTGACTGGTAACCTCAGTAGCACAAGAGGGGTTAAATTACTGTGAGCAAAGCAGGCTTGGACTCACACAGCTGCTCTGCAGCCCTGACCAAAGGCTTGGGGTGGCAGTGGCTGCATGCTCACAAGGTGCAACCAAGCCAGAAGATTACAGCAGTTTGCCTCCCTGGCATACAGGTGAAACACACCCAAATTCCTTTTCCTTCCCTGGAGGCTGTGGCTGCAATGGTTCCTTTGTATCCACAGCTCTCTGCAACTGTTCACCGTGGTTTGCCCAACCTTGGAAACACAAGTTGTTTCAAGCAGCAGGGCCCAAGCCCCACCTGCTCCTAAAAGCCCGAAGTCACCAAGCTGTGACTAAAAAATATCCAGAGGTACATTTGTGGACTGCACGACCCAGCAGGTCTTTCACATCTAGAAAACAAAAATATTTTCTGTCCTTTACCAAGTTATTGAAAGGTCAATCCAGAAAGTATCTGGTAATAAAGGTATTCAGACATTTCTATTTCATCTCGTCTAGTGAGGGTAGTGTAGCTCAGCTCATGGAGACTTACCTCAGGCTATAGCTTACCCTACAAGGGCTTGTTCCTGGCTCAGTCTTGTTATTTATGTACCACACTGAGCAACACCAGCTTAGGTGTTTTAGAAATACGAGTTTAAAAAAATATCCAGTCCTCTTCAGATGCAGGAGCAAAGAGCTCACCCCACACTTCCTAGCATTCGGGCAATAGATGATGAACTCTTCATCAGCTGTGCTTTACAGCTGAAATGAGCAGACCATCCATAGGGGAGGGGAAATCATCTTACTTTGTAGCTTAACACCATGCAGGGACAAGAGGCAATACTTCTAAAACATGCTTCTCCACGTGCCCAGCACAGTCACATCCCCAAACACTAACAGAGCTGGTGACACCACCATTTCAGTATAGGCATAAGCCAGTCACAGCATCTTTCCACCGCGTCTGCCATCTGTACTGCACATTAATTTATGTCAGGAAGCAATAACAACCTGGGAAAAAAAAAAGGCAAAACAGGACTTCTCCAACATAGACCTAGCAATAGAAGCATGCAAGACCTCCACAATATTAAAGCTACTGGGTTTCTTACTTGCTTCTTGTCCCACTCGCTTTTATTCTCTCCTGCTTACTAGTCACGCTGGTTTTGAAGATGCTGGCACCTGAATCCTATGTAGTTGATCACCTAAGCAAGATGAGCAGCACATGATTCCTCACCAGAACAGGCCCATGTTACAAATGCACAGACCACCTGTGAAATCCTGAGCCTTTCCCTAAATAATCCAGGTCTCTTTTAAATTGTCTTTACTTTTTTTTTTATTTTGATCCTTCTCTCTTCTGTGAGGAAAGGCACTGCATTCTGCATCTTGGATGCTGTCCACAGCATAGGTTATGGTGACCCTTCCAAATAGTAGCACATCCCAGAATTTTAAAATCTGCTCACATTAGGGAAAGAAACTGTGGGAAAAATATCATAGCCAGCAAAAGCCTGGCAGAAGCCAGTAAAAAGACACCAAATGGCTCCCCGGGGTTCAAACCAACATCCCAACACCTCGCAGGTAGAAGGGATGCCTCTCCTGCCAAACCCACGGGAGTGAGCACAGCTCAGAGTCCCACCAACCCCCAACAAGATTAGTGGGGCGAGTGGTGCTGCCGGATCGGGCCAGCGATCTCCAACAGAATGAGCCTAGTGGTTTCTGACTCCTTTCCAAGTCAGTGTTTGTTGGGAAACATCAAAGCCAGTGGAATAGTAGGTGTCCCAAAATGTCTTAATTCAGAGAATTAGTGTTAACCGAGTCTGATTTGCTCCATTTATCTCTAATTAATTACCTTTACCTAATTAGACACCCTGTTTCCAGTAGACATGGAGTCAAGTAGACTAGATTATTAGTGTAGTCATTGTGCCTTTACAAAATCCTGAAATTAATGAAACGTGCAAAAGAATCCACGGCTTTAATTGCACAGGTGTTGCCTTATGGCAAAGCTTTATCATCTGATTACACCAAGGGATTATTAGTGACTTTTTATATAGAGGATGAGCCTGTGAAATGTACCTTAGCAACAGCTCATTAGTTTAGGGTTGTTACTGTATTATTTATTACATTCAGCCTTCCCCATTATCTAGATTGATTCATAGACCTATATTTTCCTCCCCTCTGTGCAGGAAATAAATAAATAAGTGAAGGCTGGCTATTGCCGTCCAGCTGCAATATGAGAGGAAGGCAGAGCGTATTCTCCAGCTACCAATATCCACCCTTTAAAATAAAGCTTTAAAGTTGATTTAAATAAAACTTTTTTTTTCCTCTCCCTCAGCCAAGTAATCAATTCAAGCTTCTGTCAAACTGCAAGGCTTTCTACATGCCATCCAAACAGTTTGGGCCATCTTAAATCTTTTCAAATAAATAAAAATACATTACTGGATTGAAGAATGAAGTACAATATATTTACATCCAAAATAATTTTTTCTGCTATAACTCATCCTTTATGAAAACTATCAGAAATATTTTATTTTGATATTTCTTTTAACTGGTTGTTGGCTGCTTCTTCAGGTTTGGAGGGGTTTGCCAGGTAGAAAAACTGCCTGAATAATATAACCAAGACAAACAAAGCAAAGAGCAACCTCTGTGTTAAGAACCAATTTCCCCACAGAGAAGCTACTTGTAGCCAAGGTTGAGAAGGTTTGACCTTATCTTCCTGCATTCTCTTCAGCAATAGCCCACTGGACTTGCTAAATATCACTGGTACAACAGCCCCAGTGCTCCCCAAGCAGAGGAGGCTTCACTGGCCAACCAGCAATCCCTAAGTAGCCAGTAAACAAAATGATGAGGAATTGTTTTCCAAAATTATCCAGAATACCAGTGTCTCTGAATATTACCTAAAACCTTGCTGTCCATTTATTACTGAATTTTAAAGAGAGTGGAAAAGTAATTGGTAACAGTTATTACGTAGGCTGTAATAACTAATTTGAGCAGCAATGACTATTCACTGACAAACATGACCACGTAACTTCTCGTGTCTGCATTACAGAAAATGTGTATTTTAATCACAAAGCCATGGCTCTAACAGGCTTAGTATATAATCTTGCAGCGCATTCATATGGTTTCATGTGGCACACATATAAACTGTGTCACCCTGCAATAAAGGCACTAGTGATGGCTTAGGGCTGCTCTGCCAAATAGGGATGACTTGGATGGACAGAACCTAATTATATAAAACAAACGTGACATCCACCTGCTACAGGTCATTTGGGATTGCTGCTTTTCCAAGATCCCCCTCAAATACATAGGCCACTGTGGTTTCTATAAGGGCAAAACCCTTGCTCTTGCTTTAAGATCCTCATATGGGAAAGCACACACACATGCTCCACAGGAGCAAAGCAGCTGTAGAGCCTCTGATTCACCGAAGGTGTGACATTGGCAAAGGTGTGAGGCATGCTGCCTGACATAACACGCATGTTCACTTTATCAATCTAAATCTTTTCTCTCAAGTTATGTTCCAGCAAAGCCCATGTCTTGATGGTCTTGAGGAGACTCCATCCCTTCCCACCTCCCTGGTGCCCCCCAACAGGACTAAAAAGGATCTCTCACCTTTGATCCCCGGCGACATTGATCCAGCTGCCCTTGTCTGAGCAGGTAGCATTGGACCATAAAATGCATCTGCCTGCTCACCCACTGTGAAATCCCATGGATCAGCACTTACCTGGAGAGTGGGAGGTGCAGGGTTGACCCCTTTCTTTAAAACTCCAGCAGCATGAGTGGTGAAGGCAGGAAGGAGAGTCTCCTAGATATTCCCTGAAGGAAGATCTGGGACACTCTCCCCTCCCCTCAAACACCTATGCTGCTGGGCAGCAAGTTACCCCAGAGCTGGCAGGTAGGAAAGCCCAAGCATGAGAGAACAGGAAACCAAACATCACTGAGGACTTTTGATAATTCACATTAAACAGCATCAGAGACAACACTGGAGGAGCACTGGGAGACACAGCCCCTCTTACACATGTTCTCAGCATCATAGGTGCTAATTAGTTGGACAAGACATGGGTTCAAAGCCCACTCTTGTGCTTGCAGTGTGCTGTGTCCACGTACCCCAGAAATATTAACTGGGGATAAAAAAACCAAAAATTAAGTGTGAGGTGTTTGTATGGGCTTTGAAGCAGGATCCATATTTGCATTTACATTTTGATTTGTGATCAGATAAAATCTTTCCTCCACACTCCCTGTTGGCTTCCCATTGAACACAGTCAGATTCACAAACATTGTGCCTTCAGCGCAGCCATGCCCAAGGTGTACCAGCAATGCTAGGAAAAGGTTGTTGTTCAGAGCTCTATTTCTCACACTGGTTTCAAGCACATCTGTGCAGAAAACAGTACTTTCTTAGGAACCAGTCTCAAATATATGGAAGAAATTCCCATGGGACAGAGGGTTCGCTCTGTCTCTCACCACTTCCTACTCAGAAGAACTCTGACCTCACCTTCAGTAATGAAAACAAGCAGCACAGTAGACAAGAATGAAAGATATTAAATATTTATTTAAAGGACATAAACAGGTTTTCCAGTGGGAGGAAGAGAATTGCATGAGAGAGATGTTGGTCACATCACTTAATAGGAGGCAGCCTAGCAACCTGCGGGAGCAGCAGGGCTCTGCCTTGCGAGGGAAGAAGGCAAGCACCAGGAGCACCTCGTGTGCGCATGCACCCACATCCCCCCAAGAACCACTTCTAGAAATCAAGGAAGCAGCCAAGGGCAAAACCCAAAATAAACACTGCTGCTTCACCTCCATGATCCGTTTTCCATTCATAAGTCTCGAGTGCTTCCCATGGGCAGGTATTGCACACTTCCCACCAGCTAGGAAGCTGGAGCAGGCAGGGAAGGCCAGATACCAGAGTCGCTGGGACCTGCACCAGCTCTTCATCCTCCAGCTTGCATCCTCTTTCAAAAGGCACACGCCTGCCTTTCCCTCGAGGTGCCATGTCGAGGGGGACTTGCTCTGCTGCTTTTCCCTTTGTCCCTCGGTGGTAGCCACGGGACGGCTGCCGGTCTGTTTGATGAGCAGGCCCTGGCGCGCCCCTCCTGCTGCTGGCACCCATCCTTGAAGAGCTGGCTGGCACCAGCTGTTGCAGTAAAGCTCGGACAGGCTGTCTCCCACAATCCAAGTGCCAACTATTTGGAGGAGCCAGACGCTGGCCTGGCAATCTAACGGGAGCATGCATCCCAAGTCAGATACTGCTACCTCCTGCAGGAGCCAGGCCCTGCTCAGGGGACAGACACAAGCACTAGGTGTCCCATACAGCCTTACAAAATGGAAGTAGCCATACAAACACGAACTCAGTAAGGCCAGCTTGGTCAAGAATGGCAGACAGGGTGGCACAAAGTTACAAAACCACCACATATTTGAAGTGGATCCAGTAACATGAGTTGGGGCAAAGGAGGGACGCTGTGATACCTAAAGATGGAAACCAGAGTCTGGAGGATCTCAGGCGCAGGTACCCATTCCCAGCCATGGGGTCCAGCCAAAGACCACGCTAGACCAGAGACTTGGTGGTTGTTCCAGCTGCCCCCCTGAGAAGCCCCACAAAGTGCTGCCTGGGGGCTCACTGCCACCACCCCAGGCTGAACCAGAGTGTGGATCGCCTGTACTTTGCCTGCTGCTAGCTGC